>NW_028261382.1:170349291-170589291 GCF_051295495.1 Thamnophis sirtalis
ACCGATCACATCCTTTACAGGTATCAGTTTCATGATGCTGTAATAGCAGGAAAAGAATCTTGGTTCAATGCAGAATGCAGTCACTCAGGCCCTCGTCCTTTCTCGCCTGGACTACTGTAATGCTCTCTACATGGGGCTGCCCTTGAAGAGCACCCGGAGGCTTCAACTGGCCCAGAATGCGGCTGCAAGGGTTATCATGGGAGCACCCAGGTACTCCCATGTTACACCTCTTTTAGGCGGCCTGCACAGGTTGCTGGTTGTCTTCCGGGTGCGATTCAAGGTACTAATTATGACCTTTAAAGCGCTCCATGGCTTAGGCCCAGGGTACCTGCGAGACCACCTACTGCCACCGGTAGCCTCCCACCATCCAGTGTGATCCCACAGAGTTGGCCTCCTCAGGGTGCCGTTGGCCAGACAGTGTTGGCTAGCGACCCCCAGGGGGAGAGCCTTCTCTGTGGGAGCGCCTTCCCTCTGGAATGAGCTGCCCCCGGAGCTTCGTATAATCCCCGACCTCCGGTCCTTCCGACACACCCTAAAAAGTTGGCTTTTCCAGCAAGCCGGCCTGGCCTGAACAAAAGAAAATAAATGATTGATTATTGTTAATTTTAATTGAATTTTTAAAAATGTTATTAAGATTAACTGGGTTTGTTTTTTGGATATTCTATCTAATTTTTTTAAACTTTTGTAATATGTGTGTTTTTTTAATGTTGTACGCCGCCCTGAGTCCTTGGGAGAAGGGCGGCATATAAATCCAATAAACCAAACCAAACCAAACCATTTCCACCATACCATCGTGGCTTCTGTTTCAGTGATTCAGTTTAACTCTTCCTAGTAGATGCGTCTGCAGGGTATGGTACAAATCTCAAGATGGCGGTACAATCAAAGTTCCTCCTGCTTTTTTTCTGTGGCTCGTGTGTGCTTTGAAGCTTTGATCACACCAAGGAGGCCACCACCTTGCCTTTTTTTTTTTAACAACACCGCAGCCCCTCCTGTTTCCTAATTCGAGTAATTTCAAGACCCAGCTGTGTAGATGGTAGTTTTGCTCTTGCTGAGAAGGGAGTTCCTTGTCCTAGGGAGTTCAGAGTCATGTTTTGACTACTTCATAGCTGTCTAATTGTTCTGTCACTTCTGACTTTTTGTGACCCAGCTAATATCATTGTGCCACTAATCGCTTTTCCTCAAAATGTGTACTTTGTAATCAGTAAAAGAGGTCTTTTCACATAGGAATGTTTATTAGCTTAACAACCCTATTGAAAATGTAATGCTATAATAGATATCTTTTCTTCATTAATCCGTTAATTCAAGGGTTTCCTGTATCGGTACATTGCAATAGCAATATATTTATACCATTATATAACATCATATTGTACATGTCATATTTGTTAGCGCTATGTTAATATGTAACTTTGTGGTGCATTTTTGTGAAGGTAATAGCAGTCACGTATGAACAATGAGGTACATGAGGTCTCCGCACAGTGGGCAATAAATAAACTATTTTTAATTTCTTAAGAGAGCTAGTGTGGTATAATGGGCTAGGAGCAGAGAGACTCACTCTCGACCACAAAAATTCATTGACGTTGGGCCAGTCACTCTCTCTCTCTCGACCCAACCTGCCTCACAGGGAACAAAAAGGAGGAAGAACATTGCTTGTACATTGCTTTGAGGACTTGACAAAAGGTGGGATAAAAATGTAAGAAATACACACACACAAAAAGTGTTTTCTGGTGGATATCGCCTTCTGCAGCAGGCAGAAAAAAAATTCCAGAATGAAGAGTTCACAGACAACAATCCATGTGAACTGGATGAAGGGATGGCGTGATGGTAGATGAAAAAAGGACCAAGATGCATGAGAATAGTACAGAAAAAAGCCCAATCAGGCCTTGTTGGAAATTATACAAGTGGGTGGAAACTGTGGCTATTTCAGAGCTTTCCTTGTCAGTAAGACGCAAAAGGTGATCACATGACCACCACTCCAGGACACTGCAATCAGGGGTGGATTGCTGTCGGTTTTACTACCAGTTCGCAACCTGTGCGCGTCAGGTACGAGAACAATTTACAGTGAACTGCGTACGCACAGTCACTGAAATCCAAAATGGCTGCGGCCCAGCGGAGGCAAGGGAACCGGTTCAGTGGTGTGGCAGGCCTGGATTGCTGCCAGTTCTGTGACCCAGGCCTGGCTTGCACTAGCGGTTCGGCCAAACGAGGCCGAACCGGTAGCAACCCACCTCTGATTGCAACCATCCAAAATATCACATGAGATACTAATACCACCCTATAAAATCCTTAATAAGACCACACCTAGAATACTTCATCCAGTTTTGGTCACCACACTATAAAAAAGATGTTGAGACTCTAGAAAGAGTGCAGAGAAGAGCAATAATGATTATCAGGGGACTGGAGGCTAAAACATATGAAAAATGCTTGCAGGAACTGGGCATGGCTGATCTAGTGAAGAGAAGGACCCAGGGAGACATGATATCAGTGTTCCAATATTTGAAAGGCTGTCACAGAGAGGAGGGGGTCAACTTATTTTCCAAAGCATCTGAAGAGCAGATAAGGAATAAAGGATGGAAACTTATCAAGGAGAGATTCAAGTTCAAGATTGTTCTCACTCTTCTCAATGGAACAGCTTGTCTTCAGACATTGTGGGAGCTTTACCACTGGAAGCTCTCAAGAAAAGACGGCACTGCCATCTGTTCAAAATGGTGTAAAGCAGTGGACATGCGGTGAGGTTTATGGCTGGTGAGGCAGCAACTTTTTTAGACTTGTGGACTTCAACTCCCAGAATTCCACAGCCAGGCATGCTCAGTTCCGATTTAAAGTGACAGCATTTGCTTTTCTCCTTTGCTAAATAAGTTTCCTTCTTTCTTTTTCTTTTTCTTCTCCCTTCCCCTCCTTCCTCCATCTCTCCCTCCTTCCCCCCCCTCTCAAACACACACACACAAAGTTGCACCAGGAGGATGAAGTTTGAATTCCTCCCCCTCCCTCCAACCCACACGTACCTTTTCCAGCTGTTTCAGAGAGGATTTCAACTCTGCTCTTGCCTGCCATCATGAAAGAAAAAAATGTAAAAGGAAAAAGGAGGTCAGGCTGAGCTAGTTGCTGCTAGAGTCACTGTGGATGACTCTGCTTAACTGTTTAAAAAAGCCTCTAAAAAAGCGCCCTCTACAGGAGGAGGCAGGAGAACGATGTGCCTCAGCTACGTCAGGAATTTTTTGGCTTTTAACCCTTGCTTAACTCTGCTCGAGTGATCATAAAAAGTCAGACTAGATGAGGCACGTGGTTCTCCTGCTACCTCATCTAGTTAGTGAAATAAGAACCCAGGTTGTTGAGCGCAACATATTGACATTTGTAGATAGCTCAGAGAGAGCTGTAAAGCACTACGAAGTGCTATATAAATGCTGTTGCAATTATTAAATCTTATAGATTTTAATGTCACTTTGAAATGTTTACCTTTCAAGATTGCAGACACAGATGGCTCTTCAGAAGATGACAGCTCATCTATCAGAAACTGTACTTTCCCAGAATCAGAAAAGCAATTTTCTTCCTTTCTTTCTTTCTTTTTTTAAAAGTGTATTTTCATACTGCAAACATTCTTCCGTAACTATTCTGTTGTTCCTCGTTATAATAAAAAATATTCTGCCCTTGGTGGGTTTGTCAGGTTGCTCCTAATCTTATCTTGCAGCAATCATAAGAAATGACGGCAAACATTTTTTTGACATATTTTCTAGAATTCAGGAATCCAAAAATGGTGCAACCGCTTGATATAAAGAATGTACTCCTTAGAAGAAGAAGAAATTTCAATTTACACCCTTCAGTCTCAGAGACAAACCAGTAATGATCAAAGGATAAGACCACCCAAAATAATAAAAACGAATATGCAAGCATGAGTTATCCAGAATTCTTTATCAGTATGAAGAAGCAGTTCATTAAACAGCAGCTGTTGTTGCTGCAAAGACTTTACAAAGGCTTTGTCCAGAGACATTATGCTGACTCTTTACCTGTTTTGATTGTTTGCAAAATTGCAATAAATGTAGCACAGCAAAAGCGCTTCGACTTATATACCACTTCACAGTGCTTTTACAGCCCTCTCTAAGCGGTTTGCAATGTCAGCATATTGCCCCCATCAATTTGGGTCCTCATTTGACCCACCTCGGAAGCAGTGTTGGGTTTCAAGTAATTTACCAACCAGTTCTCTGCCCTAATGACCAGCTGGGTAGGCGGTGCTCAGTGGTCATGTGATCATGTGGGCGTGGCCAAGTCAATGTCACTCAGGTCGATGGGCACTTCGCCTTAGTTGTTACAATGGTAATAAGGGTTAACCAAAGAGGCAGTTTCTGTAAGCAGGGCAATAAAGATTAGGCTAGAAACAACACCAGAATGTTTCCTTCCTGCCTTCCTTACAGGATTAGCCCTGTAAAGTGGGGAAAAACAAAAGATTTCTTCCAACAACCGGTTCTCTGAACTGCTTAGAAAGTTACCAACCAGTTCTCCCCAATAGGTGCGAACTGGCTGAATCCCACCACTGCTCCGATGGATGGGTAAAAGAATCAACCTTGAGCCTGGTGAAATTCGAACTGCTGTCAATCAGCAGAAGTAGCCTGCAGTACTGCATTCTAACCACTGCGCCACCGTGGCTCTTATATATAGCCAACTCAGCTCATTCTTTCCACGTTATTTCAAAGGAACCATGGTATTCTGTCCAGATCAGGGAGTGTGTACGTGACAGGTTATAAGAATTTATTTGTCATTACTGATAGTCCTCCACTTAGGATCACAATTGAGCCTAAAATTTCCATTGCTAAGCAAGACAGTTTTAAGTTTTGCTAGGGTTGAAAAGAGATGGAAAGAAGATATAGTGCGGGACATAAAAGATGACAAATGTCATATTCTTTGAAACTACAGAAATAAATCTTTCCCAACGCACATGAAAAGATCCCCCTCGAGAATCAAGCATAGCCAGTTCATTTGCTTCACTGACTCATTCCTTAGATATTTTATATTGGCCTTAATGTACTCCACTAAAGATTCTTTTAGGTGTGCTGATGGGCTAAATCCTGGGGAAAGCTTATTTTATGCAATCAATTTGTGTCCAAGTACATTTAAATGTATATGGGATCCCAGCCTCAATGTATTTTAAATCTACTTCATTTAAAAAAAAAATTCTGGGAATCATGGTATGTTTGTTATAGTACACTTAGATACTAATAAGTTCAGGAGTGGGCTGCTGGGTGTTCGCAGGGGTTCAGGAGAACCTCTAGCTAAGATTCTGTGCAGTTCGGAGAACACCCAAATCCCACTCCTGGCTGGCCACCCCCACCCTGCCAGGACTCCCCATGCAGCCTGTTTTGGATGCAGGTATATGCAGGGCACGCAAACAGGCTCAGGGCAGGCAAAAAGATAGGGAATGCTGGAAAGGGGATTATTTCTGGCCTCCGGAGGGCCTCCGGAACCTGGGGAAGCCATTTTTGCCTTCCCAGAGGCTCAAAGAAAACCTTCAGAGCCCGGGGAGGGAACACCCCCCCACCCCACCCTGATGCAGGAGGCTGACTAGGCCATGCCCACTATGGCCACGACAGTGGTGGGATTCAGCCAGTTCGCACCTATTTGGGAGAACAGGTTCTTAACTTTCTAAGAGGTTCAGAGAACCGGTTGTTGGAAGAAATCTTCTTTTGGGTTTTTTTTCCGCTTTACAGGGCTAATCCTGTAAGGAAGGCAGGAAGGAAACATTCTGGTGTTGTTTCTAGCCTAATCTTTATTGCCCTGCTTACAGAAACTGCCTCTCTGGTTAACTCTTATTACATTGTAACAGCTAAGGCGAAGCGCCCATCGACCTGAGTAATGTTGAGTTGGCCACGCCCACACGGTCACATGACCACTAAGTCCCGCCTACCCACCTGGTCATTAGGACAGAGAACTGAGAAATAATTTTTAAATTATTTGAATCCCACCACTGGGCCATGCCCACCCAGCAACCAGGCAGAGAACCCCTTGCTAGAAATTTTGAAGCCCATCCCTGCATAACCATAAGATTTGATGTGCAGCACAACGGCTTCAGGCCTGCTTTGCACAAGCAAAATCCGCAAGCAAAAACACAATCAGATAAAGTTAAAACTGTGGAATTTCAATGCCATAAACATGGGTACAGCCAGAGGTATATTCTGTCTCAGGATCAAGGCCTGGGACTGAGAGTGTTGGTATTCGGTGCAACTTAAAGACAGTAATTGGTGGAAACCAATTTCTCTTTCAATTACAGGCAGCCCTCAAATTACAACAGTCTGTTTAGTGACCATTCGAAGTTACAACGGCACTGAAAAAAGTGAGTTATGGTGATTTTTCACACTTATGACCTTGCAGCATCCCCCATGGTCACATGATCATTCAGATACTTGGCAACTGACTCATTTTTATGACGGTTGCAATGTCTGGGGGAGGGGGTCATGTGATCATCTTTTGTGACCTTCTCCCAAGCAAAGTCAACAGGGAAGCCAGATTCACTTAACAACAATGTTTCCAACTTACAAATTGCAGTGATTCACTTAAGAAATATGGCAAGAAAAGTCATAAAATGGGCCAAAACTCACTTAATAGATTTCTCACTTAGCAACATACATTTTGGGCACAATTGTGGTCATAAGTTGAGACCTACCTATAGCAGTGGTGGGATTCAGCCGGTTTGCACCTATTCGTGAGAACCAGTTGGTAACTTTCTAAACAGTTCAGAGAACCGATTGTTGGAAGAAATCTCCTTTTGTTTTTTTCCACTTTACAGAGCTAATCCTGTAAGGAAGGCAGGAAGGAAACATTCTGGTGTTGTTTCTAGCCTAATCTTTATTGCCCTGCTTACAGAAACTGCCTCTCCGGTTAACCCTTATTACATTGTAAGGCGAAGCGCCCATCGAGCTGAGTGACCTTGAGTTGGCCACGCCCACCCAGTCACATGACCACTGAGCCCCACTTACTCCGATGGTCATTAGGGCAGAGAACCGGTTGTTAAATGATTTGAATCCCACCACTGACCTATAGCCAACCTATCTTGGAGGAAAGATGGATTTTTGAAAATGTAGCCAAAACACAAGTGCATGCCAAAAAAACACCAAGGAAAATTGTCATCCTAGGCTATGTGTCATACCATTAATTCTTAAACGGGGGGTAATAATTCTCGAGGGGTAATTTGGGCCTATCCTATGGATAATGGGATAATTTATGATTGCTTGTTTGTGACCAGGTTCCCAGTTTCCGACTGCTTCTGCTTGCACACTTGTGTAAAACAATAGAATCTGGGTAATCACTTAATTCCGGACTGGGAAAAGAGCTGATTGGGTCAGTTGTAGAACCAACGCCTTATAGGATAGTAAATTTAGGAGCTGTACATTTTACTAAACCAAACTTTTCACAACCAAAAGTGGATATAGAGGTGAGTTTTTCTGCCTCTCCTCATCTGTTCCTGTGTTCTGTTCCTTCTTTCGGTTTTATTACGCTAATAAATTTGATGGTTGGACAGCAGTGCAAAACAATTCAGGAGTGGAAATCCAAATCAGATAAAAACTATGCTTAAATTCTTGAAACTGCCGCCCCCACCACCCCCAAACTTCATTTCAAATGTCGTGACTTGGCAAGACTCTTCAGAGCGTTTCAGACCTCGTGTTCAGAGGTTTGAAGAGATGTTATTAACTTTTCTCTTGAGTTACCGACCTCCACATATTCTTTACTGGGTCTCATCCTAATCACAATTCACACATGCAGGTAAATCATCCTATTGATACATGCTTTCATTTGCTGTTGAAAAAGACTGGGTTTGAAATTGTATGAAAATGCTCTCTAACGGGCCTTTTACCAACTCCTTAAATTGGCAGAAAATAAAAATAAAACTTGAAACTTGTCCCTAATGTCAATCCCTAATCTGCCTCTGTTTCCAGTCATTGCGGTCACCTTATCTCCCTGCAAAGCAGAGGTAGTATTCAGAAGGTTCTGACCAGTTCTGGAGAACTGGTAGTGGAAATTTTGAGTGGTTTGGAGAACCGATAAATACCAACTCTGGCTGGCCCCGCCCCATCTATTCTCCATCTCCCGTGTCCCAGCTGATCGGGAGGAAATGGAGATTTTACAGTATCCTTCCCCTGCCACACCCACCAAGCCATGCCCACTAAGCCATGCCATGCCCACTAAGCCATGCCACACCCACCAAGCCATGCCACGCCCACCAAGCCATGCCCACAGAACTGGTAGTAAAAAAAATTTGAATCCCACCACTGCTGCAAAGTAATGGGTCACAAAGCCTAGAAGATTTTCTACACATACCTCATAGTGCGGTTCTCCTGACTTGGAGAGATCAATCCTTGGGATAAATATCATAGATTTTGCAAATGTGTCATCTTGCATTCCAGGGAGAGTTATCAATACCACCTTTCAGAAGTAGAGGATCATCTATAGAAGAGGGGAAGAAGAGACAATAAGTTAAAGTCTCACCTCAGCCATGAAAGCCAGTGGGATGGCCTTGGGTGTGTCATTCTCTCTCAGCCCAACTCACCTCACAGAGTTGTGGTAGGAAAATAGGAAGAGGATGGTATGTTGCAAAGGTGGGTTCCTACCAGTTCGCACCTAGTCGGTAGAACCGGTTCGTCAAATCTACCGAACCGGTTAGAAGAGGTTCCACCAGTGGACCCGGAAAGCAGGCCACACCTATAGAAGAGGTTCCCAAAAATTTTGAAACCCACCACTGCCACACACAGAGAGAGAGAGAGAAACCCACCACTGCCACACACAGAGAGAGAGAGAGAGAGACAGACAGACAGACAGACAGACTAACACAGAGAGAGAGAGAGAAAGAGAAAGAAAGAAAGAAAGAAAGAAAGAAAGAAAGAAAGAAAGAAAGAAAGAAAGAAAGAAAGAAAGAAAGAAAGAAGAAAGAAAAAGAGTGAGAGATGAAAGAAAAAAGAGACAGAGAGACAAAGGGAAGGAAAGAGAGAGAGAGAGAGAGGGAGGGAGGGAGGGAGGGAGAGAGAGAGAGAGAGAGAGAGAGAGAGAGAGAGAGAGAGAGAGAGAGAAAACACATGGCCGGCAAGTCACTCCCACCATGTCGCATGGCTGACAAGCCACTCCCACAAAGGGGGCCACACCCACAGAGTAGGTTCCAAAAAATTTTGAAACCCACCCCTGGTGTGTTGGATATCTTCGCTACCATTGAGTCATTTATAAAAATAATAAAGGTGGGACAGGCTCTCCCCCTAGCTCCCCCACACCTCCATTCCCCCCACCCCATCACACACATGTATAAATCCAAACCCAATTTAGATAAGTTGTATATTTTTCTTCACACAACGAAAGGAAATTAAAACCTTGCGTTGTATCTTTCTAGTGTCAAATCAGCACTCCACGTCTTATCTGGCTCGCTATATTTGCACACCTACCTACAGAAGCATGGAAAAATGATCTGGGTAGCAGAAAGTGGAAGAGCAGAACCACAAAAACACTGCCATATCTCTGCAATGAAAAAAAAATATCTTCTCCAACATGTAGTTATGCACAAAGTCAAGCTATGCATTTGAAAGAACTTCGTTTCAGCACAGAACCCGGCCAGGCGCTGCCAAAAGACAATGTTTTTACAAGCACCTTTCACCAACTGCTTGCATTTTAACCTAGAATTACAACACAAGGACAACTCGGTGTTGCCAAACAAACTTCTGCCCCATGTTTAACTCTTGTCATTTCACTTTCAAGAAACTATGCCTGGTATGCTGGGGAATGTGGTTAATGTTACCTTTGATGAAGTTGCTCAGCCAGTTGCATTAAGCCCATTCTTCTACTTTTCAGCGGCCAAGGAGGGTGTGCACTTAATATTTCTAAAGCAAAGGGAAACTTTTGACATGTCTAACGTCTCATTCTACCGGGAAGAAAAACTACACGTTCTGAAACTAACATTGTATGAACTCAGTGCCAGAATATCTTGAACCGCGATGAGATATTCTCAGCAAAAGAGATTCTTCTCCTTGGAGGAGCTGCAGTTGGAATAGATACTGTGCACATTGCGTCCATGTTCAACCCTTGGCACTTTTAAGATAGGAGTGGGGGGGGGGGAATCCCGCTTGAAATCTGGGATTGCTAATACAATACCACTGACTCAGGAAGTTACAGTAGTAGCAGTTAGACTTATATACCGCTTCATAAGGCTTTCAGCCCTCTCTAAGCGGTTTACAGAGTCAGCATATTGCCCCCAACAACAATCCGGGTCCTCATTTTACCCACCTCGGAAGGATGGAAGGCTGAGTCAACCCTGAGCCGGTGAGATTTGAACAGCTGAACTGCAGAACTGCAGTCAGCTGAAGTAGCCTGCAGTGCTGCATTTAACCACTGCACCACCTCGGCTCTTCAATCCACTCTGTGATACTCATTCAAGGGTGGGCTTCAAAAATTCCAGCAACAGATTCTCTGCCTGGTTGCTGGGTGGGTGTGGCTATTATTATTATTATTATTTATTATTTATTTGTCTTGTATGCCGCCCACTCCCGAAGGACTCCGGGCGGCTTACAAAAGACAAGGGAAAGGGGGGAACAAGACAAAGACAACATATTAAAAACAAAACCAACATTCACAATTTCTGTGGAGGTAGATGCTTCTCAGCTCCCCCCAGCCTGCCGGAACAGCCAGGACTTGGTGGCTTTGCGGAAGGCCGGGAGGGTAGTAAGGGTCCGGATCTCAACAGGGAGCTCGTTCCAGAGGGCCGGAGCTGCAACAGAGAAGGCCCTCCCCCAGGGAGTCACCAGCCGACATTGGCTGGCAGATGGAATCCGGAGGAGACCCAACCTGTGCGATCTAATTGGTCTGAGAGAGGTAATCGGCAGGAGGCTATGATGGGCGTGGCCTAGTTGGCCTCCTGCACCACAGTGGGAGGGGGCGCTTTTGCCTTCCCCATGCTCCGGAGGCTTTCCTTGAGCCTCTGGAAAAATGAAAACTGCCTCCGGAGGCCAGAAAGGGGAGACCCATTTCCTTCCTCCCTGAGCCACCACAGGGGCCCTACACTTATCTCACATCCAAAACGGGCCACACGGAGACTCCTGGGAGGAGAGGGGTGGGCAGGGCCAGCCAGGGGTGGGATTTGGAGGTTCTCCGAACCAGCCATAATGTTAGCTACAGGTTCTCCCAAACCCATGCGAACCTCTAGCAGTCCACCCCTGGACTAATTGATAAATCATTGCATGCCCTATGGTTTAGACCCAAACCCATTTTTTCCTGCTCTGCCTGGCCAAACTGGCTTATCGAAGTGAAGGAGAGCTCAGAGCCCATTAGAGAGGGCTCAGATTTTGCATGCGTAGGCAAACCCATGAAGTTTTGGGGAAAGTGGCTTATTCAGGCAGAGTCAGGGAAAATGTGCATTTGTAATTCAGCTCACTTTGTACTGGAAATACTGGGACTTCATCACCTAACAAAACAATTAATTTTTATCCACTCGTTTTTAATAGAATTTTATAGAACTGTGGCTTATGGATGAAAATTTATCCCAATTGTGTACATAGGACTATTTTGTTCAACAAGATTTGAGGCCCAACTTCATCTTCTTTCTCAGCAGAAGGTAATCAATGAGTTTAGGATGGTAGCTAATGTTTCTTAATGAGTAAAATCGTTAATATTGTTTTGATTCTCTCACTGGGTACCACATCATCAATATGAAAAGAGAGAGAAGGGTGGGAGGGTTAAGTAAGAAAGATAATGCTCTCTAAGTCATCAATGCTCAATATCAAGCAATTTCTCCTTGTCTTCATTTTTTTTGATAATTAACTGCAGTTTTTCACTTAACTTACTTTTCATCATCACAATTTTTTTTCCTCTTTCAGCCGTGTCCAACTTGCTAATCTTTTTATTTGTACTGGGGAAGAGAAATACAAAAAAATACAAAAAGAAATTGTAAAGGAAGGGGGGAATGAAGGGAATAAGGAAGTGGTGAAATTCAATTTTTTTTACTATCAGTTCTGTGGGCGTGGCTTGGTGGTCGTGGCAAGGGAAGGATACTGCAAAATCCCTATTCCCTCTCCATTCCTGGGGGAAGGATATTGCAAAATCTCCATTCCCACCCCACTCTGGGCCCAGCCAGAGGTGGTAATTGCCGATTCTCTAAACTACTCAAGATTTCCGCTATCGTCAGAACCTGCTGAATTTCACCCGTGGAATAAGGCTAGAAATTTATAATTACAGCTAAAAGTACTGAACTTCACCAACATACATACTTCTACAAAGATTCCAAATTTCTGTTGCCTGCCAGGCTGGAAGGCACCAAATCAACAGGGAAACTAAGACTAGGCATCAAATATAGGATTGGTGTGATTGGCAGATGGTTTAATAGATGGACTGGAGCCATGTGTATAGATGTGTTTCATAATTTCCCCTGCACTTTGTTCCACTTGTCCAAAGTGGAAGCCATCGTTTAAAAAAAAGCTTCACGACCTCCTTCTATGATATCTGCGACTTTCCAGTTTCAGGAACCATTGTTTGAAATGTAGAATATCTTTCCCCAACTTGATGTTCTCCCACAATGCTGAGATTACAATCCCTTAATTCCCATCCAGTGTAGGAGTAATTATATTGGTTCTTGTTAACTTTCTGGGGCAAACTCTTAATAAGATGATGTACATGAGGCATCCTGAACATCTGTCAGCAGTATATAAATATCGTTGCTATTTAAAAAGCAACAGTTTCTGCAATAAATTAGTTAAACAAATCTTTTATTCTTGCTTGCTGCTGCTTCTTCTCAAAATAGACTGTTTGACAGATGGTGGAATTGCCACTCAGGGTTAGTAGAAAGACATGCCTGGCAGGGCACTTGCCCCAGAGAACATCACCAAGGTGAGCAGTGGTGGGTTTCAAAAAAATTTCGAACCTACTCTGTGGGTGTGGCCTCCTTTGTGGGAGTGGCTTGCCGGCCATGTGACCTGGTGGGAGTGGCTTGCTGGCCATGTGTTCTCGTTCTCTCTCTCTCTCTCTCTCTCTCTCTCTCTCTCTCTCTCTCTTTCCTTCCTTTTGTCTCTCTGTCCCTTTTTCCTTTTTTCTTTCATCTCTCTCTCACTTTTTCTTTCTTTTTTCTTTTTTTATTTCTTTCTTCCTTTCTTTCTCTTTCTCTTTCTCTCTCTGTGTGAGTCTGTTTCACACAAAGAGCCGAGGTGGCACAGTGGTTAAATGCAGCACTGCAGGCTACTTCAGCTGACTGCAGTTCAGCAGTTCGGCTGTTCAAATCTCACCGGCTGAGGGTTGACTCAGCCTTCCATCCTTCCGAGGTGGGTAAAATGTGGGGGCAATATGCTGACTCTGTAAACCGCTTAGAGAGGGCTGAAAGCCCTATGAAGCGGTATATAAGTCTAACTGCTATTGCTATTGTGTGTGTGTGTGTGTGTGTGTGTGTGTGTGTGGTGGGTTTCAAAAAAAATTGGAAGCTCTTCTGTAGGTGTGGCCTGCTTTCCGGGTCCACTGGTGGAACCTCTTCTAACCGGTTCAGTAGATTTGACGAACCGGTTCTACCAAATAGGTGCGAACTGGTAGGAACCCACCTCTGAAGGTGAGGCTCTGCAGGTAAGTAGGAGCATCACTGTGCCCACATCTCACAGTGTGTTATTTTATTGCCTTTCCTAGGACAGGACCAGGTGAGCAAATTCAGGACAGCTTGGAAAGGAGCTGCAAACCTTTGATCTTTGCAAGCAAAGGACTAAGTCTGTCAAAATGTGACCTCTGGACCCATTAGCTGCCCTTAGCTATTTTGTTAACCTTGGATATTTGGGGCACTGTTGAAATAGGGAAATATGACAGTTCTCCATTTCCTGTTCTTTAATGTCTGATAGCCACTCTTCATTATATCTGACCAAAACAGCTGGAATACGACATCATTTCATTTTGTTCTTTTCCCTTAATTAACAGCAAAAACAACATGCAACGTTATGTTCAACTTTGGGTAACTTTTTGGGTAACTGGCATGGACCCAACCATTCAAGGTTTTACTTCCTAAAAGTGAATTAATTTATTCTAATAAATAGATCTATTTTGAAACCTACCACTTAATAAAAACAAGACACTCAATATTCACAAGCCCCAAATTGATCAAAAGCAACAATACAACATGTACAAACAACTACAATATGTACAAAGTTGTAGAGAACAGTTGAGAGAACAGGAAAGTGTAATTCAACAATAGCTAATTTAATCCCTTAATTTTGAGGGGAAGGGGATGGGTCAAAATAGATAATGTCTGTTTTAATGCATTTTGTGTTAAATTACAGCTATATTCCTACCCATCTCTGATCAGAATCTTTTTAAATTTCCAAAATATTTTTTTTTAAGTGTTTGTTGAACACCCATCAAAAGCATGGTTTACACATAATGTAACCCACATAACACTGGGTGGGTCTACTTATCAGGTTAAAAGCAATAATAGACAAGACACATTATGGTTTAGTGTGGTATGACAATTAAATTCATTTGAGTACATTTAAAAATAATTACCTACTAATAAGGCTCACATATCAGCCCCTGGCATTTTTCACGTGATATAAAGATTTATTTCCCTAAATTATTTTAACCTCTTGTGAAGAAGTTGGTTTTATGAAAAGATGGTCCTATCTATATTATGGGGAACAATGGCAAATTTCTTGGAATTTATTAAGTTCCTTTTCATTCCTGTCAGAGGGGAGTCCAAGCTGATTTTAAACATTTTCTCATAAATGAAAGCACACAGAAGCTTCCAAATTGAAACCCCTAAGAGTTTTTAAAAAAAGTTACTTTTTTATTCTCATCTCCCCAATAAACGAGCCAACAGTCTGGTTTTCATATTCTTGTTTAGACTTTAGTTACCCAAAAGGTCTTTGAAAGACACCTTTTCAAGGCTTCAAATTACAAGCAATGTCTTTGAGAATAGAGTTCTATTAAGTAGAAAATGTTGTGAACAATTTTGTAAAAGCTTTTCTCTTTGTCACCTGAGTTCTTCTTATCTGTAAGTTCACAAATGCTTTCAATTTTAAGCTTCTGCTGACTTTATGTTCATATCGGAACTGACTATTGTGTGATGTAGCTAATGGAAAAATGTCACTCCTACTTTGATGGAAATTGATTCCTTGCAGATATTCTAGGAGATCATTTGTCTAAATTGGCTTGTCTCCTAGCAGCCCACAACTAAATGCAACTGCAAAGGATGTTGGGTTTATAACAGATTAAAAGGGGGGGGGGAAATCTTTAGTTTCTTTTAGTTTTATAAATGTAGCAGCTTCTATTGTTGTCACTGGCCCACCTTTTCTGGCCCTGGCTATGCTGATCTTTTATTTACCTTGATTAAAAAGTGATGCCCTACAATGCTTATTCCAATGGTAAAGAAACATTTTAAAGTATAGGCATTTTATGTGCATGTAAAATAAAAAAAGTATAATATTTAACTGAAGGCTTATTTTCTTCTATGCAAGAAGGGCATTTTATTCCTCCCATTTCCTTTGGAGACTATGTTCTTTAACACTTGTATTTTCAGAGACTGTCCCAGTTTCGGCTTAAAAGGACCAAAAAAAGCTACTAGAATCCTGCTGCCTTAATATATGTGTGTGTGTGTGTGTGTGTGTGTGTGTGTGTGTGTGTGTGTGTGTGTGTGTGTGTGTTTAGTGTCACAACCCCTGGTATGCCCAAATATGGGAGGAGGCATACTGCTTCCTTTCTCAGCTCATCACAAGAGATCATCCAGACAGAAAGCCAATATTTTTATTGTTGCCTTTGTTACATTTGTTTTGTATTTGAGCTGATAAATAAATAAAGGGAGACTGGTATAGATCTATTTCAAGCTATTTAGCTCTCATCAGCTAGCCATACCCTTACTGGGATTTGAACCTGTGCTGTATTACATATTAGGCAGTTGTGTTAACCACTAAGCTACAAGGTTCTCCTCCTTTATCAGCTGAGCCAGGGAAATAGGTATGTATTTAGTGTCACAACCCCTGGTATGCCCAAATATGGGAGGATAATGTATATACTGTATATATAATATGTAATATAATATATAATATGGGATTTTCGTTTGATAGTCTAGAACTCACTGAAATCCTTAACCCTTGTCAATATTACTAGTGCTAACAGTTGGGAGCTACCAGAGATTGTTTTGGAAATGTTGTGGGAATCCAAAAAGAAGAGAAGAAAGGCATACCGACCCCTCTCCTCCCCCAAGAACGCCAAGCATTCTGCCATGAGGATATGTTCTGCTCCAACCTGTCTTCCTTGGAAAGTATTCATACAAAAGATTTTACTTTGTACTGTCTGCTTTTACTAGTATCTCCATCAAGGATGTCTTGAAGAGCATTGTGAGTTGGTTGAACAACTCCTTCTTCATTTCCCTGTGTGTAGGTCCTTGAAGCTGAGTCAATCAAATGTTTGTGCGTTCCCCAGACTCATTCAGCCAAGAGGCAACTTATATGTGTTTTAGTTCAGATTAGGAGTCTTGCCGCCTTCTTTATGAGTAAACACAATTTGTTTTACTATTCAGAGTTTACAGGTAGTCCTTGACTTACGACCATTCCATTAGCAACCGTTCAAAGTTACAATGGCCGCATAATCAAAATTCTTGACAACATGTATTTAGAATGCTAGTAGCTTCCAAGGTTATGCAATCATTTGCAACCTGCCCAGCCAGTGGTGGGTTTCAAAAATTGTTCGAACCTACTCTGTGGGTGTGGCCTCCTTTGTGGGAGTGGCTTGCTGCCCATGTGACCGGATGGGAGTGGCTTGCCGCCCATGTGACCGGATATGAAGATGCCGACGACACTTGTCAGAACCACCTTAAATTACCTCACACACAGCACTGGCATGCATAAGAATATGATATAAACTTGTTTTTTAAAAGGCATCTTTGGTTTGCATTAAAACAACTTCAACACACGCAATGTTCTGATTGCACCACAAACGCAGTAGTCATCCTTACCTTTCACAGAGGCCCTGAGTTTTATAAATAGGAGCATGATAGTGTAGAATAATCCTATCCAAGGACCAGTGGTGGGTTTCAAAAATTTTTGGAACTTCTTCTGTAGGTGTGGCCTGCTTTCCGGGTCCACTGGTGGAACCTCTTCTAACCAGTTCAGTAGATTTGACGAACCGGTTCTACCGAATAGGTGCAAACTGGTAGGAACCCACCTCTGTGCCCAGCTGGCTTCCAACAAGCAAAGCCAATTGGGGAAGCTGGATTCACTTAATGACCTTATGAGTCACTTAACATATTAACATATAACTTCACTTAATTGTGCCAAAAAAGGTGGTAAAATTGGGCATGACTTTCTTAGCTACCTTGCTTAGCAATGGAAATTCTTGTTCCAATTATGTTTGTAAATCAACTGTAACTGCCTGTACCAGGAGTTGTAATTTCAAGAGACTGTTTATGTTGCCAGTATTGTAGATATACATCAGTTAAACATAAATTATGCATGAACACCAATTTGTGTTGATATTTCCAGCAATCATTAACCCAAGTGATATGTATTTGTTTTATGAGGTTGTATATTAAAGTTAATTCCAAGTTTGTTATACCATTGTTTAACGTCTGATAAATGGTACCCATTCTTGTCTGAAGTACTTACAAGGAACATTAGGTAATGCAATTTAGATGATCCAAGAATGGAATAAAACATTTTGTTTCCTAAGACTCAATTCAATCCAAATTAGGTACTTGCGAGAAGGATACGGTATGTGATTCATATATGAACATGAAATCTTGTAGCAATGGAAAATGCTAGTTTGATGAAAGTGAACAAGCAATGTAAGAGTATTTTTTAAAAATTCAATATACCATAAAAGAACCTGAGTAGTTCAAAATATTTATTTCTAGTATATTTACCTTAACAGGCATAAAGAATTTTCCAATTTCACACAGAAATTTATAAAACATATAAACAGGCATAAAGAATTTTCCAATTTCATACAGAAATTTATAAAACATATAAACATATAGACCAATATGGCCTGTTTCAATATAAGTTCAACATAGTAAAGATAATTGACACCCGCCTGAATATAAATATAATATATAAAGGTAAAGAGCACATCATACAAAATATATCCCAGAAATATTATACAGAAAATTTATCATATAGATAAATCCATTGCTATTCATGTTTGCTCAGGATAAGCCTTTGATCTTAGTTTTAAACTAGCTTTGCTTTCAAATTTTATTTATAGAGAGAACAAAGCTAGATAGTACAAGCACTTAGTACAACTTTCGTCATCCAATTCATGTTTCACTCAATGGCACTCAATTTTGGTGTTTCCATATATACTGAACTTCATGTATTAACAATCCTTTATCACGCCAATTCTAACAACTCTCTTTTAAAAACATGATCCCCTGAAAAACAGTGAAGATCTATTTTTTCAAATGACATTATATCTTTTGAGATGGAGACAATTTATTTCATTCCCTTACCACCAGATTGTAGACAAACGTTAATCTGCAATCCTGAAAATCTAAAACTAAATTAACTAAACTACAGGCAGTCATGGTTAAAGGTAAGAGGTTGAAGCCAACACTCAAAACTCCTAAAATAGTTGTATGTTAGTTTGGCAAGAGTGCAATGCGGAGCATATGAGGTAGACCTGTTAATTTAGAATATGCGCCTCAATCAAAATAGCACACTTATTTTGGCCTTTAATCATGGTCAGAATTAAGGCATCTCGTCTTTCAAATCTTCAAATCTTTCCATTTTTGATCTGGCTTTGAGTTATACTGTGACTGAACCCTGACAAATCAAATGCTTTAAATGTTACTCTCTTTCTGGAGCTGGGATTCAAACATGTCCGTTCTTCGTTTGACAGTCTTTAAAGGGATGCGTTGAGAAGATCTTCTTTGACCCACTGAATTCCAGTAAGATGCCAGTCTTTATCTGTTTTGCCATCAGTCTGAATGGAATATTGATGTGGGCTCTGCTTTACTTTGGAGAGTTAATATTTAGATCAACTTTCCTTGATCTTTTCCTGAAGTGGAATGTTAAGAAGTCAAAACAAAGCCTCCACAAAGCTTTGTCAGAAAGTCTTGCTGACATGAGGATTAGGCTCGGGGATCTTTCCACTACGATGCCATTTTCAGACTTTGCCAGATGTTCTGTTTTTCGTATGTCCGGTTATGCTTCAGCTGCTTCGGTTTCTGCAGCTTGCTTACCAGTTTGGCAATATTGGAAGAAGCTTTGATGCTGTTTCGAAGAGTCTCCAACCTGCAGAAATAGAAAAGAAATCATCAATTTAAATGATCAAATATGTTGGTGTATGCATTGATATAGACACCACATCTGCTAGTTTTCTTAGTCACATGAGCATTTAATTATCCTTTTTCTGGACATACAAATTATTTAATCTCTATAACCCAGAGTTACATACACCTAAAGATATGAGCCGAGGTGGCGCAGTGGTTAGGGTGCAGTACTGCAGGCCACTTCAGCTGACTATTATCTGCAGTTCAGCGGTTCAAATCTCACCGGCTCAAGGTTGACTCAGCCTTCCATCCTTCCGAGGTGGGTAAAATGAGGACCCGGATTGTTGTTGGGGGCAATATGCTGACTCTGTAAACCGCTTAGAGAGGGCTGAAAGCCCTATGAAGCGGTATATAAGTCTAACTGCTATTGCTATAATATTGTTTTTCATACTACTTTTGTATACGTTATGCAAGGCACATAATGTAAATTCACATACTCTTTTAGCATTCAAATTTACCTCCCTTTGGGAAAAGGTTTAGGAGGTAACTAAACTATTAATATAATATTTGACAACTGGATGGACTCAATTACAGCAATAACAAGTGCATTGTTGGAAGAATTAAAGAGGCTGGGAGAAGCTCATTCAGAGAAAATCTATTTATGGAATTACTAAGGGTTGACACCAATTAGATGGCACATATTGATTAATCAATTTGATCTACCAAGAAAAAGGGGATACTAAAAGAATCTAATTGCTAAACACCTTTATACTGGACTTCTGTGAGAGCTATAGCAGAAAGCGGGAAATGAATGAAACCTCTCCCACCACATTCGACAACGATGTCCCACATGCAAAATTAAAAAGAAGCCTCTGGGAAGTATGACATTATCATCGATAAGAACAAGTAACAAAACCTCGTTTTAATGGAATAGCTAAAAGGGGACAGATGGTTATTAACAAACATTCATTAAATTACGGCCATCTCCTTGGGTGATCTGCATAACAATATGAATTCTTCCATTTACATTTTTTATGCAGATGGCTTTAATTGGTGCAGAAAACTGGTCAGTTCCCTGCAGAGGCTCTTGGCTCAAGATCCAAATTGAGTTTCACTGTATATAGAGAACAGTACATTGATATCTTAACTAAAAATGCTTCGCATTGGAGAAAAGCCCTCTGCCAAGTCAATCTAAGGGAAATCACGCAGCTATAAATGTCCATTTTCAAGAACTGGAATCAGCTGCGTACGACGGTTAAGAAAATGTAGGTTGGCTTAGCTTCCACTGGGTAGGTGGAGGAAAGAATAACTTTTCACTTGTTTGAGATTTTATGTATTCTGTTGTGGTGGGCAGTATATTTATTGAAATCAATCATTTTCCAAAAGCGCAAAGGACAATTTTACCTCTTCATTTTCTTGTTTTCAGCCAGTTGATGAAATGTACACTTCAGTCCGAATCCTTTGCAATCTCTCCCTTTAAACAAATGTTTCCATTCCTTCTCTGTAGTGGACTGAGATCTGTTCATATCAATAAAAAAAAGAAGATACAGCTGTGAGAAACATTCACATTTCTTACACCTACTCTAGCATGTTTATTAAACCTTAATCTTATTCTTCCTCTATGACAGTGTTCATTCATTCATTTAACTGGTCAGATTAAGACACCCTATATGGTATAGGGATTGTGAAGCAAGACTAGGATTCTACCAAGTTTGACTCTACCAAGGCCACAGGAGTTTAATTGGAGATTCTGGGCTTTTCATTCTGCCAAGCCCAACCTTATGGAGGAATAAGTTTGGAGGAAGAATTGTACATGTGCCAATTTCAGGGTCTGAGGAAAGGAAGGATGTAAATTTAATAAATTAATAGCCTGGTGTTCTCCAAGGGTTCCACCACAAAACCGCGGTAGACAAAAGCGCGGTCGACGAAAGCGCGTATGTGACGTCATCACAGCGCGACGAAAAAGATCGAAAAATGTAAAAATAAAGCGAAAACCTTACCCTAACCCCCCCAAACCTAACCCTAAACCTAACCCTAAACCTAACCCTAAACCTAACCCTAAACCTAACCCTTAACCTAACCCTAAACCTAACCCTAAACCTAACCCTAAACCTAACCCTAAACCTAACCCTAAACCTAACGCTAACCCTTAACCTAACGCTAAATATAACGCTAACGCTCTAAACCTAACCCTAACCCTTAACCTAACCCTAACCCTAACCCTAAACCTAACCCTTACCTTTATGTGAATCGGCTTGCTGTAATTTAATTTTTATTTCAATTTTTCGATCTTTTTCGTCGCGCTGTGATGACGTCACATACGCGCTTTCGTTGACCGCGCTTTTGTGGAACGCGGTTTTGACGGGTCACGTTCTCCAAGATCTCATATCACTATCTTTTCCCCTGTTTCCCCAAAACAACTCTACGGAGTAGAATAAATTGAGAGGGTAACTAACGCAAAACCACAGAATGAGCTTCCATGGCTAAAGTGGTTCATGTTTAACACCTTAACCGCGTTGATTTGCTTCATGGGTCTCCAAACTTGGCAACGTTCAAGACTTATGGATTTCAACTTCCAGAATTCCTCAAGTCAGCCAAACCCATGGATTTAGCTGAAGACAATATCCAAGATCAGAGAGAAGCATCCCATGTCTTTCAAATGTTGGGAGCTGCACTTTGATAAGACTCTACCATTATTTATTTATTTATTTATTAGACTTATATACCGCTTCATAGGGCTTTCAGCCCTCTCTAGGTGGTTTACAAATTTTTTAGCAAATTGAGTCAGCAACTTGCCCCCACAATCCGGGTTCTCATTTCACCCACCTCGGAAGGATGGAAGGCTGAGTCGACCTTGAGCCGGTGAGGTTTGAACCGCTGAACTGCAGATCACAGTCAGCTAAAGTGGCCTGCAGTACTGCACCCTAACCACTGTGCCACCTCGGCTCTTAATCGTACTGACTGGGAATGATGGTATTTGAAATACAAAAGAGGGCATCAGTTGACTGCCCTGCTCAAAATCATCCATTGGGTATCATGTCTAAATGCAGACTAGCACCCTAATCAGTGGTGGGATTCAGCCAGTTCGCACCTATTCGGGAGAACCGGTTGGTAACTTTCTAAGCAGTTCGGAGAACCGGTTGTTGGAAGAAATCTCCTTTTGTTTTTTCCCCACTTTACAGGGCTAATCCTGTAAGGAAGGCAGGAAGGAAACATTCTGATGTTGTTTCTAGCCTAATCTTTATTGACCTGCTTACAGAAACTGCCTCTCCGGTTAACCCTTATTACATTGTAACAGCTAAGGCGAAGCGCCCATCGATGTGAGTGACCTTGAGTTGGCCACGCCCACCCAGTCACATGACCACCGAGCCCCACCTACCAAGATGGTCATTAGGGCAGAGAACCGGTTGTTAAATTATTTGAATCTCACCACTGACTGACCCTAATGAACATGATAAATTTTAATGACACCCTGTTTCTTTAGCTGCTTCAAAGCCCGTAGCCTTCGGTCACTTAACTGATATCTCTACAAATGTTAGGCTATCGTTAACTCAAATATTTAGAGATGAAGTAGGTATATTGGGATCCAATTTATAATCCATTCATTATAGGCTAGAAAAAAAAGCAAAAGAAAATTTACCTGTGCTCAGTTCCTGGCTGACAAAAATTCATGCACTTCTTGTCCTTCAGGCTGGCACAGTGGCATCGGCTGGGAGATGGCTTCAGTGTCTCAAGTGGTAAATCTTTTAGGGATCGCCTGGTTCGAGAAAGGCTTCCAAGCCCATATGGCACAATCCGCCTATCAGGAAAAAAAATAAAAAAATATATATTCAATGAGTGACAGGTGGTCTCCCAATTATTCCTAGACTGCAACTCCTATCATCCCTTTACTGCTTGACCATGCTGGCAAGGAATGCGGCCGCGCGAGCGATTGTGGGTGCACCTCGCTTCACCCACATTACACCTATCCTCCGCGAGCTGCACTGGCTGCCTGTCGATCTCCGGGTGCGCTTCAAGGTGCTACTTATCACCTATAAAGCCCTTCATGGTAGTGGGCCTGGGTATTTGAGAGACCGCCTACTGCCAATTACCTCCACTAGACCGATACGATCGCATCGATTAGGCCTCCTCCGAATTCCATCTACTAGCCAGTGCAAACTGGCAACTACCCAGAGGAGAGCCTTCTCGGTGGCTGCTCCGACCCTCTGGAACGAACTCCCCGTGGAGATTCGGACCCTCACCACCCTCCAATCCTTCCGCGCCGCTTTGAAGATCTGGCTGTCCCGGCTGGCCTGGGGTTAAGATTCCAACCCCACCCGAATTGTGTGACTGTTGTGCTCTCTTTTAATATGTTGTATTGTTTCCATATTGGAATGCTGTTTGTCTTTCCCCCCTCCCTTTTTGAATTGTGAGCCGCCCTGAGCCCCCCCAGGGAAAAGGGCGGCATACAAATAAAGGGAAAATGAAAAAAAAAATGAATTACAGTTTGGAATTTACAGTTTGGAGTGAAGTGTCTGTTTTTACCAAGCTCCATACACACAGTTATCTTTGAGGCCTATCTCAGTTCAAACGTCTAATAATTTGGCACCGTTAATATCCTCTTACCAACGAAGCCCACGCGAGCTCCCTCGCACACTTTAGGCAGACCTCCTTTAAGCCAAATCGTTAAAGCAGGATTGGTATGTGCTAGCAGCAGATGGCCGCGTTCAAATACATTTCAGCACGCTTATCAAGGATTACACAACGTGATTTGCCGGATAGCAGGCTGTCTTTGGCCTGCCTCGGCTAATTTGATTAACTGCAGTTCTGCCTAACATGCTGTTAATGCAGCAGAATCCCATAGGAGAACGCTGTGGCTAGATTTTGTCTCTGCAAACTTTGCTCGTGGTGCACCAAGCCAATTTCAGTTTAATACCACAAATGAACCAATTAAAATCGGATTTCATGCATGAGAGCAAATAGCTGAGCTTGTTTGAACAGTGCTGTACTATCAAACATATACATTATATATATATATATATATATATATATATATATATGTATGTATGTATGTATGTATGTATGTATGTATGTATGTATGTATGTATATATATATATATATATACACACACACACACACACATACATACATACATATATATATATACATACACACATACATACACACACAGATAGATAGATAGATAGATAGATAGATAGATAGATAGATAGATAGATAAATAGGGATAGAGATAGATTTAGATTTAGATTTTACAACCCCCGGTATGCCCAAATATGGGAGGAAGATCACTACTTCCATTCTCTGTCCTTCGGCTCGTCACAAGAGACCATCCAGACAGAAACCCAATATTTTTTACTGTTGCCTTTTTGTTACATTTGTTATATTTGTGCTGATAAATAAATAAAGGGAGACTAGTATAGATCTATTTCAAGCTATTTAGCTCTCATCAGCTAGCCACACCCTTACTGGGAATCGAGCTTGTGCTGTATTGCCTCTAAGGCAGATGTGTTAACCATTGAGCCACAGAGCTCAATACAGCACAAGTTCGATTTCCAGTAAGGGTATGGCTAGCTGATGAGAGCTAAATAGCTTGAAATAGACCTATACTAGTCTCCCTTTATTTATTTATCAGCACAAATACAACAAATGTAACAAAAAGGCAACAGTAAAAAATATTGGGTTTCTGTCTGGATGGTCTCTTGTAACGAGCCGAAGGACAGAGAATGGAAGTAGTGATCTTCCTCCCATATTTGGGCATACCGGGGGTTGTAAAATCTAAATAGATACCTTTCACCCTGGCCTGGCTGATAAGGAGTCGAGCCCTGTAGCTCAATGGTTAACACATCTGCCTAAGAGGCAATAGAACACAGGTTCGATTCCCAGCAAGGGTATGGCTAGCTGATGAGAGCTAAATAGCTTGAAATAGATCTATACTAGTCTCCCTTTATTTATTTATCAGCACAAATATAACAAACATATAACATACACACACACACACACACACACACACACACCGGTATTTGTTGTGTTGTGTGTAATACAATACGATGCAGAAAAATCTTCATTAAACCTTAGGGTTATGTTTGCAGGCTGACAACATCGGGCTTTGACAATTTAATAAAAACAGCCCATGCAAATACATTGCAAAATGGAGAAATATATCCAAACAATTTTTTTTGCTGCTGTTAATAATCCTTACTGCCCATGCTGTAGTGTGGCACCCTTAAATTCCTAGCTGCAAAGGTCAAGATTGCAAATATATAAACTGCTTAAAAGCAAGCAGAATGCAACTGCATTAGATGTAGAGGCCAATCTTAAAAGAATTGTGTTCATACGGGTGGTCCTCAACTTACAACAGTTCACTAGTGACCATTCGAAGATACAACGGCGCTGGAAAAAGTTGATTTTTGATCGTTTTTCACTCTGATGACCATTGCAGCATATTCACAGCCACATGATCAAAATTCAGACACTTGGCAACTTACTCATATTTATGACGGTTGCAATGTTTTGGGGGGTCATGCCATCCCCTTTTGCAACCTTCTGACAAGCAAAGTCAATGGGGAAACCAGATTCACTTAACAGCCACGTTACGGATTTCACCACTGCAGTGATTCACTTAACAACAGTGGCAAGATAGGTTGCAAAATGGGGCAAAACTCCCTCAACAAATTATCTTACTTAGCAACAGAAATTTTGGGTTCAATTGTGGTCGCAAATCAAGGACGACCTATACTTATGTTGCCAGGAAAATAGTTCTGTGATGTGCACTTGTTACCGTGACACACTTATTTTTGCACCCACTTATTCTAACCTGGTACTCACTGAACTACAACACCCATTGCCACAATCAGTCTGATGGAATTCATGATCCGAGGTATCTGGAAAATAGCAAATTTTGACCTTTGCTAGGAAGAAGCAATTCTGCCTGAATGAACAGCCTTTTCCCAAGATTATCCTAAGTGCAATTAGGATTTGTGGGGCTTCGGATCTGGCTGATACTTGAGATAGCTCTGGCCAAATGCACCAAAAAGGAGGGATGTGCTGAGCTCGCCTTAAGAGAGGAATCCTAGACTTAATTAAACACAGTCGCAGAGTGATAAAAGCTACATTAATGGCTTAGCGCCAAGGAAAGAGGCTCTACTTACTCCGGAGTGTTAATCCAGATGATGTCCAGGTGGCAGAAATAGACGCACTCTTTATCCATTAGGGAGTAACAGGAGCAACGCTTCACCCGGCGCGGCGGCGAGGGGGCGCTCGCGGGCTGCTTGGTAGCTCCCACCAAGGCACCGACCGCTGCATCTGAGGGGGGGGAGAAAAAAAACACGTCGCTGAGCGGGACAAGGGGCAGCAGTGGTCCGAAGCAGGAGGGAGAGAAAGAGCCGGTTCGGAAAGGGAAGTTAGAGCATCTCAGACCAGCAGAAGAGACTTGGGGAAGTCTGGGGAGCAGCTCCCCTGCCGCGGCTTCGAGAGCTGCACGTGGCGCCTCGCTGAACGACCCGCGTCGTTAAACAACGCAAAGACCAGACCGGGAAATACAAAAAAAAACGGCTAGTGGTCGCAGGGTCTGGAAGCGAAACTCCCTGCCCGTTCCGATCGTCCTTAGAAGCCAACCCAACTCTCTCTATGGGGTTGACGCTGCAAAGGCGAGCGAGCCCCCCCCCCCCGCAGGTTTTTCGAAGGCTGTTCTATTCAGCGCTTCCGAGCACCTCGGCAGCGCGGCTCATGGGAAGTGTAGTCCCAAATAGTTGCAGGGAACTAGATAGGACTCAGTGGTCTCCAACCTTGGCAACTTTAAGACCTGAATCATCTTGAATCATCTCTCTGGCTAATCGCCTTAGACTCACAGCGGTCTCCAACTTTGGAAAGTTTAAGACTTGTGGACTTCAACTCCCAGAGTTGAAGTCCGGACATCTTCAAGTTGCCAAGGTTGAGAAACACTGCTCCAATAGATTCAATCCCGCAGGCGAAGTCTTGCTTCTGAGAGGTGGATGGATCTCCCGCTCGTTTTAGCGGCGGCCGTCGGGAATTGGGCTTGACCTGGCCGGAGGTCGGGGAGCCCGTTTGAGCAGCAGAATTGTTTTAAAAGAAATCACTTCCAACTGGTGGTAGGAACAGTTCTGCCTGCTGGATTCATTAGCTCTCTAGGCCAGGGGTCTCCAGCCTTGGCAAGTTTAAGTCTTGCGGACTTCCAGCTCCCAGAATTTTATTGATTAAATTTAGAGGCGACCTGACTTTAGAATAATTCTGCTTAATTTAAGAGAAATGGAAAACGATAAGAAAATGTCCATCTATGTTTGGCCAAGCCGCATTCCATAAACAGAACTGAAGGTCCTCTAGGAGGTCTTCAAAACTTTGGAAAGTTTAAGACTTGTGGACTTCAACTCCTAGAGTTCCTCAGCCAGCTTTGCTGGCTGAGGAACTCTGGGAGTTGAAGTCCACAAGTCTTAAACTTTCCAAAGTTGGAGACCTAAGGCGATTAGCCAGAGAGATGATTCAAGAGTTGGAAAACTTTAAGCAGCCAAATCTTGGAACACTTGAGCGGGCGACCGAGAGCCGGTTGGACAAACCTTAAGTAGAATTAAAGAGACTTCACATTCACTAGCGAACCCAACACTCACTCATGCTGATGATGTTACCTAATTGGGTCATGAAACGTCTGAAGGCAAGCAACCGAACTTAGGGCTCCCACTAATTAAGAGCGCGCGAAATCCATTGATTTAAACTGGCACCCTCAGTTTGCGATTCCCCCCCCCCCCAAAAAAAAAAACTAACCCAGAAACCGCCGTGAACAAGCCACTACGGTTTTATTCCGACGATACGCCGCGCTAAAAACTATCGTAGATAATGAGATGGATGGTTATAGGTTCGTGCCTCCTCGAGGCAAGAATGTGTTTTTTGTCTGGCTTGGGATTAGCCACTGTGATAGGTAAACCACGATTCAAAGTTTATCGTCTGGTACCAGGTAGAGGTTACTAACTCCCACGCGGTCCCAATGGCAGCAAATTTCCCATCTTTTGCCGTTCGGATAGCCTTCCCCAGCCCACCCACCCCCGCCTCATTCACAAGTGCTGGTTTGTCATTTGGGGGCGGGGGGGGGCTTGCAAACCAGGTGTATTTTGAGGGCGAACGTAGCCCATTCGGGCGATCCCATGAAAGCGCCCGGGCTTCGAAAACGGACAGGACAGGGGCTCAAAGATGCTTTTTATTTTCAAGAAGCAACTGAACTTTTTTTGGGGTCTTTGAAGATGTTTTGAAGATGCTTCTCATCCAAGAAGCTTCTTCAGCTGTGACCGGATGGTGGGGAAATTAAAACGCCCCCTCCCGCTCTTCCAACCACGTTCCCTACCAGTCAGAGCTGAAGAAGCTTCTTGAGTGAGAAGCGAAACGTCTTCAAAGAAAAACCAGAAATTCCAGTTGCCTCTTGGGAAAAAAAAAGCATCTTTGGGACGTCTGGATGACTGAGAATCTCCATAGACAGGAAAGGGATTTCCTCTTCTCCCTATTCTCGTTTGGATCTGTTCTTAGATGTCACCTATCCCTGTGGTCTCTAACCTTGGCCACTTTAAGACTTCGCTGGCTGGGGAATTCTGGGAGTTGAAGTCCGGACATCTTCAAGTTGCCAAGGTTTGAGAAACACTGTATTAGAGGACCAGATCTCGGATGAATTGCCTTGAGCGCACCGGGAATCCTGGAGTTGCCCCTTGGCGAGGCTAAGCAAAGCCGCCTGAACCTGGCTGGGGGGGGGGGGGGGATAACGCTTTGGACCACAAAGCATCCGAGGTTGCGCGGTCTTCCTTGGACGCGTGCAGTCTACCTGGGCAAAAAAATCCATCTGCAGAAGAATGGAGAAATTCAAGAGGATTCGAACTTACCGGCGCGTTGTTGAGTTCCCTGGCTGATGACAAAAAGCAAGGGAAGGATCATCCGCGCGTAATCCATCCCGACGGTTCCTCCTGCTAACCCAGAGGCGGGCAGTGCAAACGACGCCTTCTTTAAGTCCCGAGGCAGGTTGCAGGCGAGCACGACCGTCCGATCGCTCGAGTTCCCCGAGCTGAGACCCTCCCTGCTTGGCCGCAGTCCGCTAAAGCCAGCCGGGACGAGGCAGGCTGCGCGCAAAGGAGGAGGGCTGGTGGAGCAGGTGGGCTGTCTCTGCTGTCTCCCCGCGAGGCTCCTCGAGCGCTTCTGGCTGCGCTCGGGCTCTCGGCGGCTCCTTTTATACGCACCCCCGGAGAGCGGCGTAAACAAAACCCGGCTTTATTATGTTATTGTGTTATTAGTCACCCGGAGTCAACGTGCAGGAGAAGATAAGGGCAGGCTGGAAAGGAAACCGCTGCAAGCTTCAGAGAGAGGCAGACGCCGTCTGGCACGGTTACATACACAGGAAAATAAATACGCGAGCGCAGACTTTTAGGAAAGGGAAAGACTCCCGAGAGCGAAGGGCACTTTCGGCGCTTGGCCCACAGGGGGCGCGCTGCTCGCCAGAACCACGACAGCCCCCCCCCCCCCCCACTCCGAATTTCTACAGTGAATTCTTTCTTGTTCAGGACTGAACAACAAGGAGCCTAATTATATCTTTCCTGTATTAAACACGCACACCTTCAAAATAAAACCTGCACCTTGACAAAATTTTCATCAGGTGATTGCAAAAAAAGCCCAGGGATAGAGGATGCTGACACATTATGACATCCTCGGTTCTTGGGAAGAACTTGATGTATACGAAGGCCACCAGCAGCTAAAAAAACTGGTAGACGTGAATGGCTAATAACATCTTGCAACAATACCTTTAATCTTAAGAGCCGTGGCGGCTAGAATGTAGTATTGTGGGCTGTTGTGGCCCAGCAGGAACCGTTGGAGCTGCCACCAGACTCCGACAGCGAGGGGCCCTATGAGTCGGCTTTGGAGAATGTGGAGGACCCTGGACAGGGATCCGACTCTGAGCAGGGTGCAGAGAGGCTGGTTGGCCATCAGGAGGCGCCTGAGCCTTGGACCAGTGGGGAGGAGACAAGGGAGTGTGATCCCGAGGTCAGCAGTGAGTTGTTCCTAGATGCCCGGCACCGGAGAGCTAAGAGGCGTAAGGAACAATTACGCAGTTACAGGAGGTAATTGCACTCAGCTGGTGGTCATTAGGCTCCTCTCCAGACTATAAAAGGAATGCTTGTGCACACACCCCTTTTGCAGAAGTCAACACATTTAACTAATGTTGGAGAACAGTATTGTGAGCTTGGCCGGCTGGATTGCTGTCCTGGCTTGTCTGTGCCAGTTTGCTGCCAAGGATCTGTCTGTCTGTGAATAAATTCCGTAAAGTATCTTTGGCTTGGAGTGTTTTGGTGTGGGACAAGGGGGGGGGGGTCAGAACAGTGGGCTAACTCTGCCGACTGCAAGCAGTTCAATCCTGACTGGCATTAAGCAGACTAAGCATGTGCTATGGGGACCAGGCCCAAAGGGAGCACCACAGTATGTACAAAAGAGGGGGTACCAAGATTTTTCAGTGCTTAGGGCACCAGTGAGCCTTAATTGGTTACTGCTGACCCGCTCAAGTTTGACTCAGCCTTCCATCCTTCCGAGGTGGGTAAAATGAGGATCCAGATTGTTGGGGGCAAAATGCTGACTCTGTAAAACCACTTAGAGGGGGCTGATAAGCACTGTGAAGTGTTACAGAAGTCTAAGTGCTATTGCCATTGCTATTAAACAGCAAGATCTGTGTATCCCAAGTCCTTGGGAAGGCTCTGATAGGTGGGTGAATATGCCAAATCCAGTCTAAACATCAGACTGTGAGACCAACCATAATAGTATTCCAAACAGCAACTCTGGATGGCTTAAAATTGTTCAAACATTTTAAATGTAGAGAACAATACAAAAGACATAAAACAGCAGAAGGCAAAGGGACGAGGGTGGCAGAGGGGAGCAGAAAGAAAGAAAAGGATCTCAATTATCCCCCCCCAAAGGGCCCTTTGAAATCCCTCTTTGTCCATAAAACTCTCTGCCTTTGAGTACGCAAATAGACATTCAACCACGCAATAGACATTGCATTTAGGAAGAAGGCTCATACAGCAATCATCCTACAGATGCAGACATCACTGTGTGAATCGACATTTCCTAAATGACACACTAAAATGAAGATTATGATTCAAAGTATCGAAAAACATAATTTCCTCAAATCCGGAGAAATGGGTAATAAAAAATGATTTCATTTTGAAGAATATATAGATTGGGTCCTAGGCAGGCAGGCAGTCGGGAAAGTGTCCCAAGTAAATTTTACTTATCCAATCTGGATGGGGGGGGGAGGGAAGCACTTGTGGATCATGTGACCATCAAATTGCTAACTTGGTTTGTCCCCTGGACTCTGCAGCTTAATGAAATACCCAATTAACAACTGGGAGTAAAGATAATTCTTTCCTCTTATCAGAGCTGTTACATTTCCAACACTTGACATGTTGCAGTTAACAAGTGATAACAGGTACCCTCCCTGTTGTGAACAGTTTCACCTGCTATTTCTTTAATTGCAAGTATAGTTGATATTGGACCTGGGTATAGTTGGTACTTGAGAGACCGCCTGCTGCCAATTACCTCCAATAGACCGATCAGATCCCACAGATTAGGCCTCCTCCGAATTCCATCCGCCGGCCAATGCCGACTGGCGACTACCCGGAGGAGAGCCTTCTCTGTGGCTGCTCCGACCCTCTGGAACGAGCTCCCCATGGAGATTCGAACCCTCACCACCCTCCAGGCCTTCCGCAAAGCCCTTAAAACCTGGCTATTCCGACAGGCCTGGGGCTAAAGAGCTTCTGCCCCCCTCCTCGAATGGTATGGTTGTTGTGTGTTTTAAATTGTGTATTGTTATGTTCGTCTTTTTATCCCCTGTCTGTACCCCTTTCCCTGACTGAATTGTGAGCCGCCCTGAGTCCCCTTCGGGGAAAAGGGCGGCATATAAATGAAATAAATCCAATCCAATCCAGTTAAAGGCAAAGATAAACAGACAAAGTGACAAAAATACAATTCTTACTATCCTGGGGCATTTGTTATTTTAAAAGAACTATCTTACCCACGAAAGATCCGGATTTTGGGGAGGTTGGAAGCTTTTTTTGTGACTATTTCTGTGCTTTGAGAAATAGATCAATTAACAGTAAACCAAAATGTATTCACTGTAGCACGAAAAGCTTTCTTTGGCCAGCAAATGTTTGTTCAAGATAGAGAGACCACTTCATACTTTTCACCCCTCCTATTAATTAAGTATTAATCCTAAAAATGCCATGAAGCGTTTTTTAGTTGGAGAAGTGGAACATGGATATTTAGTGCAGAAATTCACATTTTTGCTGCGTTTTATTCCTTTGTTTTTCACTAGTAGGTGTACAGCCTATTACTATATTTAAAAAATTTAGGAAACATGCAACTAGCCCTCCACTTTTAGTCCCACAACATATATAAATAGTTTAAATAGAAAGAAAACGATTGTTCACACTCACAAGTCATATTATAAAAGAGGACAAGAATCTTTCCTTATTAGGCATAATTGTGTATGTTCGCATAGGTACATATGGAGCAGAATGCCTTTTGCGATGCTGGAAGGCCTTCTAATATGTATGTTATAGATTTCTCTGTGTCTTTCTGTGACCTGGACTCAAAAGGTTCCCCCCAATCTAGGAAGGTTTGATCTCTCTGGTTCTTTCATCCTGTTGAGCCAAAGGACATTACAGTCCCATAATTAGAAGCCTAATCATTCAGAACTGGTGTCAGAGATAAGGGATCTCCATCATTCAGGCCTTCATTGAAGCTCCACACACCTTTTGTCCCCGGGAGCCACCTCTGTCAGGGATTAGTGGACCTTTGAAGCCCTCTCTGCTGCCCCTGTTCGTCCTTTGTTGCAGACCACAAAGCATATATTCTTAAACATCAAACATCTGCAGGCATTAACAGTTAATTAGCACTGCAATTTGCTTTCTACAGACAGGATTGGATTTTAACTGGGAAACTATTGTAAGGCTGGGTTTGGAATTCTTGCGCCTGGTACTCCAATGGCGGGCATAGTTTGAGAAGTGATTCGAACTGACAGTTCTGGAAGCTCTGGCACTTTGGATTACAACCTTGCTTCAACGTTGGAGGAATTGGGTCGCCTGCTGGAAAGGGGTACGGTAAAGCTCACCACCGAATCTGGGCACTCACCCACCTCAAAGAGCTTCCATGACTTGCCCTCCCTTCCCAATGCATTCTTCCAATGTTGATGAAGTCGTAATTTAAAATATGCAAGAAGGGGGGGGGGGGAAATCTCTTATTTCAGGCATATTTGTGGATCCAATAAAACACTGAAATATCACAGCCTCACTGCTCAGTTCTCTTAATTTACACTCACTTTTCTACTAGATGATTTCACTCAAAGCAGTTCATAATCGTGCAGAAAAACGGCAAAGCAAATTATAGCAAATCTGGGATGTCAGTAAACTATATTAATAAAAAGAGCAGTTTACTTAGTGGCGAACCAGCATCTAAATCAAAGGTGATTTTGTAATTATAACCCTGTTTGCACAACATACCTGCCCATGGTTTATTCAACCCAATTTTCTGGGTTGAATAAACATAAAGTATCATATATTTATTGCATGGTTTAAATATATGCACTGGGCTAAAATGCAGCAAGCCAAATTGTGATTCGGTGTGTGATGCAAAGGTAAGCTATGGATTGTGCAGAAGGGGGAAAATGTCTGTTCTTTATATCTACTGAATCTTCTAAAGACGCAGCGGTAAGGTCACACCGACAAAGTATGAAGTTTTTCATTGTTGTGGCTTTGCTGTTTCACTGAGATGGTAAATTATTCAATTCTCACTAGAGTAAAAAGACGACTGACACATTTTTTAAAAAATGCATTAGGTAACTAAGTGATTATGATCATTCATTAAAAAAGACAGAGAAATGACAATTATAGAATTTGTTTGTATATACACACACAGAAACACACACACACACACACACAAAACATACAGAGAAAGTACATCGAGAGAGTTCATATTAAGTATATTTTGGCACAATTTCTTGAATTTTCCTGTTTTTCCTGGGCCTTGTCTTTCAATAAGAACAGTAGATCTCCTAGGTCCTTCCTAGAAATATAGAGATGTGTGATCCTTTCTAATCTTATAAATAGTGTGATAATACATGAGTTATGGGTTCAGTATCATCATGAACACATTTCAACAGGTTAGACATTGAAACTCTCCTTTCCAAAGGACTGATGAGTATTTGTTCATTCCTGTAACTGTTCTTCTCGGACTTTGCAAGTCAAGTGAGATAGTTAGCTGTACTTTCTCCAGAATTACCCATTTGAATACAGGACACTGCTTTATTGTCACTTTAATACTTCCCAATAGAAAGAGTTCTTTGTATTTACAAATAGTTGGACCATGGTGGCTCACAAGGTTAGGACACTGGTGTGTCCATTAGCAGGCTTGCGTTCAAGACCCAGTTGCTGCTGCTGGATGGGTTCCTGTCACTCGCTTCAGCTCCTGCCATCCCAGCAGTTCGAAAGCAGGCAATCACGAGTAGATAGATGGGTACCTGTTGTGACCCAGCAGGAGCCGTTGGAGCTGCCACCAGACCCTGACAGCGAGGGGCCCTATGAGTCGGCTTTGGAGGGTGTGGAGGACCCTGGACAGGGTTCCGACTCTGAGCAGGGTGCAGAGAGGCTGGTTGGCCACCAGGAGGCGCCAGAGCCTTGGACCAGTGGTGAGGAGACAAGGGTGTGTGATCCCGACATCAGCAGTGGGGAGAAGCCAAGGGAGTTGGTCCTGGATGCCCGGCACCGGAGAGCTAATAGGCGTAAAGAACAGTTACGCAGTTACAGGAGAAAATTGCACTCAGCTGGTGGTAATTAGGCTCCTCTCAAGACTATAAAAGGAATGATTGTGCACATGCTCTTTTGCAGGAGTCAACGTATTCACTAGAGCTGGAGAACTCTTGGGCTAGGTTGGCAGGCTGGATTGCTGCCAAGGTTAGTCTGTGCTGGATTACTGCCAACGTCTTGTCTGTGCTGGCTTGCTGCCAAGGTCCTGTCTGTGTGTCAATAAATTCTTGCAGTATCTTTGTCTCGGCGCTTTGGGGTAGGACGAGGGGGGTCAGAACAGGTACCACTATCTGTTAAGGGGGTAATTTAACAGAGATATCAAAGGAGCCCCCAACTCTGGGCAACAGTGATATAATCAGGTGATGCTTTCACCACCAAAGAGTGTTGATGCTTTCCGACACAGTTTTGTATTTTGTATTGTACGGCAGAGAAAAATGCAAAATACAGCTTTTATCTCATGTCTTCATTGTTAAAAATTAAGTCAACAGGTAGGCATGCTGCAGGGTGACCCTGGACATTTTTACTAAGAAGTATGTCCCATTCTGTCCCATGGTACAACACAGAGGTGGATTCCTACCAGTTCGCACCTATTCGGTAGAACCGGTTCGTCAAATCTACCGAACCGGTTAGAAGAGGTTCCACCAGTGGACCCGGAAAGCAGGCCACACCTACAGAAGAGGTTCCAAAGTTTTTGAAACCCACCACTGGTCCTTGGATATGATTATTCTACACTATCATGCTCCTATTTATAAAACTCAGTGCCTCTGTGAAAGGTAAGGATGACTACTGCGTTTGTGGTGCAATCAGAACATTGCGTGTGTTGAAGTTGTTTTAACACAAACCAAAGATGCCTTTTAAAAAACAAGTTGACATCATATTCTTATGCATGCCAGTGCTGTGTGTGAGGTAATTTAAGGTGGTTCTGACAAGTGTCGTCGGCATCTTCATATCCGGTCACATGGGCGGCAAGCCACTCCCATCCAGTCACATGGGCGGCAAGCCACTCCCACAAAGGAGGCCACACCCACAGAGTAGGTTCGAACAATTTTTGAAACCCACCACTGGTACAACAGCTAGTGGTTTAAGGTCTAAGAGAGCTATGTGACATATTTTATATAAGACGACAGTCTACTGCAGGGATGTCCAGGCTTGGCCTGTTTAAGACTTGTGGAATTCCACTCCCAGAATTCCCCAACCAGCACTGCGGAATTCTAGGTGCTAAAGTCCATAAGCCTTAAAGTTGCCAAGATTGGACACCCCTATTCTACTCTCTGAAGCAGTGACGTGCAGTCAGGGGAGGCACAGCCTCACCACTGTCAATCATGAAAACGTAAACGGGAAAAGGCGAGTGCTGAGGTTAGGCTAGTTAGCTGCTGCCACACCGTGAATGACAGCCTGTTTAAAAAAGCCTCTTAAAAAGCGCCCTCTACTATGAGGCAGGAGAACTGCATGCCTCATCTAGTCTGACTTTTCAGGCGCTCGAGCAGAGTTAAGCGAGGGTTAAAAGCATAAAAAAATCCCGAAGTAGTTGAGGCACGCAGTTCTCCTGCCTCATAGTAGAGGGCGCATTTTTTAGAGGCTTCAACTCTGTCATTCTGTTTAAAGCTGAAGCGTCGCGCTCACTCTTCCTCCTCTCTTTCCCCGTTTCTGATGCCCCCCACCCCACGCTCTCTCTTTTCCTTCAAATTTCCTTTTTTTTTCTTTAATAAATGCAATGCTCAAGCATTCTCTCCTCTCCCGCAACACCCCACTGACTAAAGCACTTTCTTTCGCCCGCCTGAGCTTGCGGCAGCCCGCCTGAGCTCTGTTAGTTTAGTTTAGTTTAGTTTTGGTTTATTTGTATGCCGCCCTTCTCCAGGAGGGACTCAGGGCGGCAAACAACTCAAAGGGGAAAGGGAACGTAAACAACAGTACACATAATTAAAATACACGAAAATCACACAGCCATACCAGTCGAGAGGAGAGGGGAACTCATCAACCCCAGGCCTGCCGGCACAGCCAGGTTTTGACGGCTTTCCAGAAGGCCTGGAGAGAGGTGAGAGTCTGGATCTCCGTGGGGAGTTCATTCCAGAGGGCCGGAGCTGCCACAGAGAAGGCCCTCCCCCGGGTAGTAGCCAGATGGCATTGGCTGGTGGACGGAACCCGGAGGAGGCCGACCCTGTGCGATCTGACGGGTCTTTGGGAGGTAATTGGCAGCAGGCGGTCTCTCAAGTACCCAGATCCAATACCATGAAGGGCTTTATAAGTTACGAGCACAGGCAGGCAAAAGAAAGTCAGTGGGGTGTCGGGGGAGAGGACTGCCTCACCAGCCATAAACCTCACTGCAAATCACTGCTCTGAAGGGCTGCCCCAGCCATGTCTATTTTAAAGGTTCAGAACACCAATAATCGTGCTGTTCACCGCCACCACCACCACAGCAATCACTTAGATTCTGAACTGAACTGCTCACCTCTAACAGTCTTAGTAAGTAAGTAAGTAAGTAAAATCTTTATTACGGTCAAAGACCAGCAATACACCTTAGTTTTTACACTACATTAAAAAATACTAACATTAAAATATAATTAAAAAGTATTGACATTAAAAGTGGATAATAGCATAATGGCCCAAAGATTGTTAGAGGTATGTCCAGGTAATTGGTACAAGATGGTACTATACTTCTGTAGCCAATTTTTTTTCTTATGGACATTGCAGCAGCACAGAACTTTTGCCACTGCATACGTGGTCACCGAGTTAGTGTCCTGGAGGAGAAAGCCTAGATAAAAATGGTCTGCCCTCCCTGGCAATCTCTCTGATAAGGGGAGAATATGTGCAGACCTACAAGCTCTGTATAGCTCCCAGTGTAATAGAACATGTGAATTATCTTCCACTTCTCCTTTACCACATATACAAACCCGTTCTGCTATGGGTACTCTCTTATACCTGCCCTGGAGGAGTGCTGAAGGGAGAACGTTAAATCTGGCTCTGAAGAAAGCTATTCTTTGTTTTGAGATCTTAGTCCAGCGGATAGCTAGACTATGTGGATAGCTAGATTATAGTTCTGTTTAGATTACGGAATTATATCCACATGTCCGTGTATACCTATAATTTAGCTTTGCATTGCTTTTGTGAAACGCTTGTTCCAGTTTCTACTGACGCTCTTCTGGGGATGCTTAAATGGTTAGCAGACACAAATTGTATTGGAAAAAGTAATAATAAAAGAAAAAAAAAGGAAGTGTGTTTTCAAGCCCCCCCCCTCCCCTAACCCCAAGACATCTGAATGCACTGATAAAACATGTTGTTATGAATGTATCTGCTCAAACTTTTTTTTTAAAGAAAAAATCCAGATATAATATTGTGTTCGCTTGCCAGTGAGGAAGTTTCTTCCCCCACGTACATTCCAGGATGATATCTCCAAACTCAGCTGCATTCCTTTTTAGGGCCACAGATGAGAGAGAGAGAGAGAGAGAGAGAAAATGATTGAGAGTTCCACCCATGGGGGAAGATGGATGGGATGGGATGAGCATATTTTGTATGCCCATTTCCCACCTGGTTCTGGAAATAAAATCACTGACTTTTCTCCAGTGCTGCTGAATTGGTGTCTAGCAGATAAGAGGTCAACACCCATAATTTCTCCATCATTGCTGGAGGAAGCTACTCGTTCTGGTGAAGAAGGTCTGGGCAGGTTTATGGAGCCTGTCAGGAATGTCTTAAAGCATCCTGAGCTGTGTCCCCCTTAACGTTAGGCCAGGAAAAGATGCACATGGTTTGAGATATTCTAGCATAGATGTCCATTTACATTCCATATTTTGCTCCTTGAATCTAGATCACTGCACAATCCTGTTAAATAATGGTATAATAGCCAGAGGTGGGTTCCTACCAGTTCACATCTATTCGGTAGAACCGGTTCGTCAAATCTACCGAACCGGTTAGAAGAGGTTCCACCAGTGGACCCGGAAAGCAGGCCACACCTACAGAAGAGGTTCCAAATTTTTTTGAAACCCACCACTGGTCCTTGGATATGATTATTCTACACTATCATGCTCATATTTATAAAACTCAGTGCCTCTGGGAAAGGTAAGGATGACTACTGCGTTTGTGGTGCAATCAGAACATTGCGTGTGTTGAAGTTGTTTTAACGCAAACCAAAGATGCCTTTTGAAAAACAAGTTTACGTCATATTCTTATGCATGCCAGTGCTGTGTGTGAGGTAATTTAAGGTGGTTCTGACAAGTGTCGTCGGCATCTTCATATCCGGTCACATGGGCGGCAAGCCACTCCCATCCGGTCACATGGGCGGCAAGCCACTCCCACAAAGGAGGCCACACCCACAGAGTAGGTTCGAACAATTTTTGAAACCCACCACTGGATAGGCTACAGTAGGTCCACACAAGATGCTTAGCCTGGTGATGTTTTCCGAGTTTGCTCAAAACACTGAATAATGAACCAACCAAACAGACTGCATGCTAAGAGACAAACAAACAAGTGAATCCTATCCAAATTTTGCACATGGTACAAATGCAACAACTGGGTCTTTCAATTTGTTTGGCTAAAACATATTATGCAGATTGAAGCAAACATTATGAATTCAGGGTAGAAGCCACAAGCCAACATCCCCGAGGACTTTACTCACGTACAGTGATGTTGGATTCATTAAAAAGGCGCATAACACATTCCCCAAATGGTGCTGGTTATTTTCTTCATTACTTTGCTCCTGTCCACTGCCTTAATCAGATTCATTTGATAATGAGTTTGAGTGAGCTATCAAATCAAATAGGATGAGTTTCGGCTTTGTTGCCTATTTCAGAGCTGTTGCCATATATTAAAGGAATTCAAAATTTGAGAGGACCTGGGCAACTCTCCATGAAAGAAGTGACACTATTGAAAGAGGGGGTGGGGGATCCATTCAGCCAGAATCAAATCAAATCAGCAAAGAATGAATGCCTAGATTTTGCTCCTAGCTATCCTAAGGGAGGGGTTTTGTAAAAAATACATTAGTTTTTGAGAGTATTTTCCTACAAAATGGTAAACAACCCACAATTCCTGAACCTCACAGTAAATGGGCATGCAGTAATGAATTTGGGAGAAAATGAAAACTAATACAGTAGGCACTATTCTGTATTATATACTACATAGTATTATAGTTTTGCAGCGTGACCCGTCAAAACCGCGCTCGACTAAGCCGCGTCCGATTAAACCGCGTCGCTGATGTCATCAACAGGGCGACAACAGCCAGCGCGGAGAAAGAAGGGCGCTTTAAATAGCGCTTTGAAAGCAAGCCGATTAAACTTAAGGTAAGGGTTAGGTTTAGGGTTAGGTTTAGAGTTAGGGTTAGGTTAATGGTTAGGGTTAAGTTTAGGGTTAGGTTAAGGGTTAGGGTTAGGGTTAGGGTTAGGGTTAGGGTTAGGGTTAGTTTTAGGGTTAGGGTTAGGTTTAGGGTAAGGTTAAGGGTTAGGTTTAGGGTTAGGGTTAGGTTTAGGATTAGATTTAGGGGGGTTAGGTTTAGGTTTAGGGGTTAATTTTAGGTTTAGGGTTTACAGCGTGCTTCTGTCTCCGCGCTGTTGTCGCCCTGTTGATGACATCAGCTACGCGGTTTAGTCGGACGCGGTTTAGTCGAGCGCGGTTTTGTGGTGGAACCATTTTACAGTAGTAAATGGTAATAGCCCTTCGTATGAGGGAAGCTTTCAAATGCCTATTTTTTCTTCATTTAAAACTCTACGGCTGACTAGTGGCCAGACTGAAAATAGAGAATATTCTACCCTATTTATCTGCCAAAAACAGCAATTGTGTTTGGATCTATTTGGGGAAAGGAATGTCATATGGCATGAAAAAATGCTGTGGTGTTGCGTGACCCGACAAATGCGCACCCGACAAATGCGTGCCGACAAAACCACGGCGACAAAACCGTGATGTCAAAAGCACGCCCACAGAAGTGCGTCAACTAAACCGCGCCAACAAAAGCGCGGTTAGGGTTAGGTTAGGGTTATACCGTTGTTTTCGCGTCCCACTATGTTGTTTGTTGATGACACATTTTTGTTGGTGCGCATTTGTCGGCGCGCATTTGTCGGCGCGCATTTGTCAGTGAACCATGGTATTGGCCTTCCCTGGAGACCAAATATTAAATTATAAGCCCACAGGGCTTTTTCAGGTAGGGCTTTGCAATGGAAGATTATATTGATTGGCGTTCTTCCATAGTGGATTTGGAGATGACACCTTGATGATTCACATGCTGTCATTGAAACACAACTTCTGAGAGAGGACTAACCTGTCCCCCCATAGTGTTAGGTTGGGTCTGAGTGATTTGGACTACACTGTAATGCTGCTGTTGTTGATTATAGTTTTTTTAAGCTGTTCCTATTTACAGTCTGTTCTATTTCATTGAATGTCTCTATCCTATAAATGTAAACACTAAATAAATAAAGATTCCAAATCTAGATGTCTATGGAGATTCTCAACCATCCAAGTTGTAGTTTCCCCAAAGGTGCTTTTTCAAAAAGCAACTGGACTTTCTTGTTGTTGTTTTTTCCTTTGAAAACAACTGAACTGAACAAGCTTCTTGGATAAGAAGCAAAATGTGTTTTGTTTTTTTAAAAAAAGAAAGTTCAATTGTCCTATGGAAAAAGCACCTTTGAGATCCCAAATCTAAATCTACTTAGCAACAGGATGGTAGATGTGCGCTCTTCTTCTTCAGACCCTGCCTTGATGACAAGCCTTTGCTAGGTTCTTCAAAATGTATGATTCAAGAAAAGAAGAGAGAAAATGCATTCAATTGCCTTGTTAGGCAGGAGATATGTCACCTGGGAAGTGGAGTCCACCTGGGTGTTTGGAGTATGAGTATCCGTGACCCGACAAATGCGCGCACGACAAAAGCGCGCTGACTAAACCGCGGCGAGAAAACCGCAACGTCATAAACGCGCCCACAACAACGTGCCGACAAAAGTGCCCCCACAAAAGCGCGATTTCAGTTAAGGTAAGGGTTAGGTTCAGGGTTAGGTTCAGGGTTAGGTTTAGGGTTAGGGTTAGGGTTAGGGTCAGGGTCAGGGTCAGGGTCAGGGTTAGGGTCAGGTCTAGGTTTAGGTTTAGGATTAGGGTTAGGGTCAGGTCTAGGTTTAGGGTTAGGGTTAGGTTTAGGGTTTGGTTTAGGGTTAGGTTTAGGGTTAGGTTTAGGGTTAGGTTTAGGTTTATGGTTAGGGTTAGGGTTAGGTTTAGGGTCAGGGTCAGGTTTAGATTTAGGTTTAGGTTTAGGTTTAGGTTTAGGTTTATGGTTAGGGTTAGGGTTAGGTTTAGGGTTTGGTTTAGGGTTTGGTTTAGGGTTTGGTTTAGAATTCACAGTTATTACTTGTTTGTTGAAGGCGCGCTTTTGTCGGCACACTGTTGTCGGTGCAATTTAGAACTCGCGGTTTTCTCGCTGAGGTTTCGTCGGCGCGCTTTTGTTGAGCACGCATTTGTCGGTGAACCATGAGTATTACATGGGGGAAAACTACCTCTTTTTTTCTCTCTCTCTCTCTCTCTCTTTTTTTTTACTTGTAAATATGTTTTATTTTCATTTTCATTTCATACAGTCACATATATACTGTGCATAACCGGGGCCGTATAACATTGAACAATAAACACAGCCATTCTTGTCAACAATACCCCCCAAAATACAAACCCAATATACCACTTCAACCCTCCATACACCCTTTCTTTCACCCCCCTCCAACTTTCCTTTCTCCCCTCCAACATTCCCCTCTACCCTACTTCCCCTCCCCCTCTATCACTCCTCTCTCCCAATAAACTCCCTCCCTTCCATCTCACCCTCCCTCCGATCCTCTCTCCCACCCTCTCTACCCCTCTTTCTTCTTTCCCTCTGCTCCTCCCTTCGGTGTATTTCTACTATCTATCAATATATTCAGCTTCCTATTTTTACACTAAAATTAAAAAAGCAACAGTATACAAGTACAATCATGTTACTTTAAAATCTAGCACATACTATATTTCCCCCCTCCCCCCTAGAACCCCACCTCCCTTCCCCCCCCCCCCCGACTTCCCAGAGCCCGTACACGGTATAGCTTTTTATCAAACACAGTCTGAAATATATTAAAACCAAGAAAATTAAAAAACAAGAAAAAAGAAAAAAAAGTCAGTAAGATCTCTGCATTGAACTCAGCCTCGTGCCGTTACACAAACTTTAAGCAGTTTACATTATTCCTAATCTTAGTTGTTTGATTACCTGCAGGATTTCCCCAGAGGTTATTGGTTGGTTCAACTTTTGCCTGTACTCTTCTCTAACTAGGGGTATTTTCTCTTTATCTAAGTATTTGTCCATATCTAAACCCTTAATTTTGTCCCCTTTGTACAATTCTGTAAAAAAAATTCCCGGAATGCCTTTTAAATCTCCTCCTGTTGAAACACCTCCTTCCCTCTATAACACAATTTGGATACATTTCAAATTTTTCTTTTAATTTCCTCTTCCAATTCTTTTCGTTTTTGCCCTTGTTTATGTCTATGTATTTTGTTTATATTCATCAGTACTCCTCTCATATACACTTTACTTGCATCCCCTACAAATTCCATGAATGTACCCTTATTCGTATTCAGAACACTACCTCTTTATCTGGGAATGAATCCTAATGCCTGTTTTCCTCCTAAATGGGCAGATAGGATTATATGAGAAGTGCATAATGCCTCCATATCTTGCTCCACATTTTTCTAGAGCTGATCTCAGGTGTGAGTTATTTTAAAGTCATGGTTGTTAGTTTGAGAAGACTGGTTTTCTTCTACCAATGATATTGCTTTAGTAGAAGTATCAAGCCACAAGATGGTGCTGTACTCTACATTTTTATGATACCAAAAAAACTAAACAAACCCTGGAATGGAGTAAAATACAAGCTAGAATTTAGTAGTAATCAGTGGTAACATTTTTCCCCTCCAGTGCTTTTAGTAGTGGAATAAAAATTCAACCTTCCTGCTTTCTCCATATAAAAGTAAACTATAGGTGAGATAATGAAGCCAAAGGAATGAACACAACTTGAAGACACAAGCAATTTTAGAGAACTAGGAATAGAACTTTGGAGACATTCTTTCAAATTTCCACCGAGCAATGAGGATCATTAGGAGATTTTAAGCAGTGGAAACACTGTGTTGTACCAAGGCAACTCCCATAATTCCTCAGCCAAGTTGGGAGTTGAAGTCCACAAGTCTTAAAATCTCCAAGGTTAGATATCCCTGCTATAAATGCCCAGATTGTATGGACCCTGGATGTAGGGTGAAAGCTATATCATAGATACAATATCGGAGGTAAGATGTATCGTGTGTTTAGGTAAGAGCTTTTGGATAAGACCGTTTTCTAAAATCTGTTGAGCTTTTTGTTCCGATGCCTCATCTTACAAGGCATTGCCATGTTAAGATTAATTATTTTCGTTTGAATTTTACTTCATTAGATTTGCTGTGTACTAAATAGATTTTTTTTAAAGGAAATGAGCCAGGTGGATTATTAGCATTTAAATAACGACGTGCTCTATTACTTAGACACAAGTCTCCCGCTTCTGAGCATTCAATTCAGCCATATTATCGCAAATTATTTCAAATTCAAGCTCTTAATGAAAGTGCTTCCTTAGAGCTACTGATGAGCACTTGCAAAAAAGATAAAGTTGCAACTTAAACTGCATTCCTATATTCCACTCACCTGGGAGTAATTCCCACTGAATTTAATGGATTTACATCTGAATAGGCATATATAGGATTATGCTATCAGTACCGGAAGTCCTTCAGGATATAAAATGCATTGGGGTTGGGTAAAAAAAAACCACAACCATTTAGGAAGAATTCCAAGCTTTCAGCTTTTCAGTTTAGGGATTTACAATTTGATTGCTAAGGAAGCAATATTGTGTTGTCCAAGAATAGACACAATGTCACTCAGGAAGAGATCTGCAAATAAAAGCTGATAATTAAGTAAATTTTAAAAGTGCAAACTTTTATGGTATGGTGGGCCATTAATGATCATTTCTACCACGGGTGGGTTCCTGCCAGTTCCAACCTCTTCTATAGAAGAGGTTCCACAAATCTACAGTGCCGTTTAGAACCGGTTCCAGCTCCCTCCCCCCGCCCGTCCGGACATCATCAAGATGAAGAGCGAGAGGAGGAATTCTGGGAGTTGAAGTCCACAAGTCTTAAAGCTGTCAAGTTTGAAAACCCCTGTGGTTTTTTTTCTAAAGGGTTAGGAGTGCAAGGGTCATGTAACTTGACAGATTTAAGACTTGCACACTTCAATGCCAGAGTTCCTGAGTCAACATGACTGGAGGAGGAATTCTGGGAGTTGAAGTCCACAAGTCTTAATGCTGTCAAGTTTGAGCACCCCTGGGGTATTTTTTTCTAAAGGGTTAGGGGTGCAAGGGTCTTGTAACTTGACAGCTTTAAGACTTGCGTGCTTCAAATGCCAAGAGTTTCTGAGCCAACATTTTGGTTGCTAAGCAAGAGCGTTGTTAAGTGAGTTTCACCACATTTTACAAGTTGGTCACGCCCACCCAGTCACATGACTGCCAAGCCATTCCCACTCAGTCACATGGCCGGCAAGCCACTCCCACAAAGCATGCCACACCTACAGAAGAGGTTCTAAAAAGATTTGAAACCCACCAGTGATTTCTACTGAGTGCAGAAATCCAAATCAGGAAGCAGAGGAGCAACCCCACAAAACCAATAAATCACAATAAAAAGTTGATAGTCTGCAAGTGTCTAAAAGGGCCGTAATGTAGTGCAAGACACTGTCTACTGAGGGATGCATCATCAAGAGAGGTAAAGGCATTTTTTGTACTGGGGGGGGGGATGTCTGTCTTGCAGTCAGGGTTTTTGGGGGGCATTTCACCCTGTTTTTTTCCTATGCCAGGCCTTTGACCTTTTAATCCGTCTGAAATAATCCAGCCCTTCCTTGTCTGGATTTGTTTTTTGACCTGATATGCTTTAAGCTTCTGAAGTAGCCTTCGGGCGGGTTCAGCTCTATTTTGGCTCTCATGCATTTTGCAAGCAATAAATTACAGGCTAGCAGTTGTGGTGAACCTGATGAAATGAAACCAAAAGATTTACCACTACAAGTTGCATGTAGCTAAAGCTTTTTGTGTGATTTTTCAAGGAATCGATGTTTTATATCTTTTCTGATCAGCCAACTATCCGATACAGTGTGTCTGTCGGAAGGCAGAAACAGCCTCTCAAAAACTAGGTATATTTAAGTGTTCTATTATTATCTGGTCACAACAATGTGATGTCCCTGCTGCTAGTTCTTCAGTTGGTGTTGGCCTTCACATGCACTGTATTCTTCCCAAGGACCTGGGATGTCATAATGTACTGGCATAGTATATGTGCAGATCCAAGCAGTGTGGCTTTTTGCAAGTAACAGATGGAAATTCTCTCAATGCACAGATTTTCTAAGCGCCATCCAAAGTTTTTTGGTATGGCACCCAGTGTAGGGGGTGAAATCAGTGGTGGGTTTCAAAAATTGTTCGAACCTACTCTGTGGGTGTGACCTCCTTTGTGGGAGTGGCTTACCGCCCATGTGACCGGATGGGAGTGGCTTGCTGCCCATGTGACCGGATATGAAGATGCCGACGACACTTGTCAGAACCACCTTAAATTACCTCACACACAGCACTGGCATGCATAAGAATAGGATGTAAACTTGTTTTTTAAAAGGCATCTTTGGTTTGCGTTAAAACAACTTCAACACACGCAATGTTCTGATTGCACCACAAACGCAGTAGTCATCCTTACCTTTCACAGAGGCACTGAGTTTTATAAATAGGAGCATGATAGTGTAGAATAATCATATCCAAGGACCAGTGGTGGGTTTCAAAAAATGTTTGGAACCTCTTCTGTAGGTGTGGCCTGCTTTCCAGGTCCACTGGTGGAATCTCTTCTAACCGGTTTGGTAGATTTGATGAACCGGTTCTACTGAATAGGTGCGAACTGGTAGGAACCCACCTCTGGGTGAAATGCTACTGGTTCGGACTGGTTCGCCCGAACCAGTTGTAAAAATGATACTGGTTCACCCAACCGGTAGTTGGGGGGAATGCTATCGGTTCAGGCGAACCGTTTTTTCTGACGATGAGCTGTGACATGCAATTTATATTAGGAGAAAGTAGGATTTCCTGCTTTCTAGATAATCTAAATCGCGTGGCACAGCGGATTCCCCTCCACTGCTCACTGTTTGCTTACCTTTGTAGGGGCGCTCTGCCCACCTACCTGGACGTCATCACATCCATTTTTGACCCTCTGCGCATGCGAACGGTAGCAAAGGTAAGTGAATTTTACCCTTGACCCAGTGTGCTGATAACCACTGGGACCGCCGTAGCTGATTCGTCCCATTATCTTTCTATTTCAATTTTCAGATTATGATACTTTGTGGTTATCTTCAATTCTTTGTCTTCTATTTGACTATCCCTTGGTAAAATGTTGAGACTCTAGAATGAGTGCAGAGAAGAGCAACCAAGATGATTAGGGGACTAGAGGCTAAAACATATAAAGAACAGTTGCTGGAATTGAGTATGTCTAGTTTAATGAAAAGAAGAACTAGGGGAGACATGAAAGCAGTGTTCCAATATCTCAGGGGTTGCCATAAAAAAGAGGGAGTCAAGCTATTCTCCAAAGCACCTGAGGGTAGAGCACGAAGCAATGGGTGGAAACTAATCAAGGAGAGAAGCAACCTAGAACTAAGGAGAAATTTCCTGACAATAAGAACAATTAATCAGTGGAACAACTTGCCTCCAGAAGTTGTGAATGCTCCAACACTGGAAGTTTTTAAAAAGAGATTGGACAACCATTTGTCTGAAATGGTATAGGGTCTCCTGCCCAAGCAGGGGTTAGACCTCCAAGGCCACTTCCAACTCTGTTATTCTATTCTTTTGCCACATCAATTATCCACACTTGCTTCTTTTGTATTATTATTACTATTAACTATCTTGGATAATCTCCAGATTAAGTGTAATTCAAGTGAATTTAAGATATGGTGCATTGAATTGAGTCAAGAGAGCATAAGTTTCATCCCTCAACCTGGCACTTTCCAGATGTGTAAATACCACCCTTCCAAACATTCTAAGTTGTAACACATTTGAGAGGTGCCACTTGGGAAAGGCAACCCTGCATAGAAACTTTATGCACATTAATTTGTAATCAATGAACCTGATTTCAAAAATGAAATCCGGACCCTACTCACTCTCATAGCCTTCCGAAAAGCTATTAAAAGCTGGCTATTCCGGCAGGCCTAACGAAACAGTTCAGCATATTCACCTCTGTTTGGAATGTCTCTATATTAGCAAAGAGTCTTTTAAAACTTTAAAAGTGAAACTAATTAGTAAAGATCTGTTGGCCGACTGTGAGGTGAAATTCCCTCCCTTTCTTTGAAGTTTTGAGACTCCGTATAATTAGATAAACAATGTTAGTCAGCAATTCAACTGGCTCGTCGCCATTTTAGACACTTCTTTAAATAGGTAAAGTAACGGAAGAGGATTTTGTAGCAAAGAAGCTAGATTTAAATAGACAATTAATGATCTCGCATACGAATTCTGCTCGTTTTGGAATCAGGTAATTCAATCTTTGAACTGAGTGGGAGGGAAGCTTACTTGGGGCTGCAAGGCAGCCGGAGATTTCCAGCGCGGAGCAGTTCTGCCTTCAGCTGGCCCCCCTTCTCTTCACAGACACAAAAGCTGCAAAGATCAGAAAGGCATTTGCTTGACAAAACGTCTCTCATTTCCCTTCTTTTCCCGAAGAGGAAGGTGTCTGTCAGATGTCTGATGGATGATCATCTTAACAGATAACGCCACTAGTAATACAGGAGCAGCTGTGTTTAGCTGCTACCATCAGTAAGTCCCGCCCAGGAAACCCTGTTTTTAATTTTTCTTAATGTCTGTTTCTGTAAGCCACCCGGAGTCCTCCGGGATTGGGCGGCCTATAAATTAAATAAACAGTTAAACAGATGAACAGTTAAATGCTGTGTATGGAAAGAGGAGTCATCTAATGGAATTGCAATGTTAGGAAATGGTTTTTTTTCTGTCCCATAAGCAATCTTACCCCTTCTCCAAATATATGAAAAAGCCAGGGCATGAGATAATTTGGCCTGTTTGCAGATTTTGATCCTTTTTTCCTCTTCATATTGTATGATTATATTCGTTTAAGTCACCATTAATGGGGCAAGGGCATGGAAACTGGGCTTACTAATATATACCACTCCCAACTTAGTAACTTCACCATTCCAGCTGAGAATAAATGGCTGTATTCATGCTTGCCATACTTACTGGCAGACTTACCAGTATCACCAGCCTCATCTTATGGAAAATATTCAATTGATGAGTTGAAGAATATAAATATAATGATATTTCAACCAATGCTCTGTCCCTTTCTTTGAAAAGTGCCCTTTTGACGCTTTCAATTAATCTCAGTCCTTGTAATAAGAAAAAATAGCAATAGCAGTTAGACTTATATACCGCTTCCTAGGGCTTTCAGCCCTCTCTAAGCGGTTTACAGAGTCAGCATATTGCCCCCACGGTCTGGGTCCTCATTTTACCCACCTCGGAAGGATGAAAGGCTGAGTCAACCCTGAGCTGGTGAGATTTGAACAGCCGAACTGCAGAACTAGCAGTCAGCTGAAGTAGCCTGCAGTGTTGCATTTAATCACTGCGCCACCTCGGCTTTACATGAAACTCCTCTCTGCTCTACTAAAGCCAGCTGTGATGGAACTTGCACATTTATGGTGAAATGAGGGAGATGAATCACTGGGACGAGGAGATAATTCTAACTCCTCTTAAAGTCTGTCTTTTAAAAGTGGAAGTAAATTGACTCAGCAGTGTAAGAATGTAGGACTGCAGTGATTTTGAGAGAATGGCATCAAAAAACAGGTGGGAATATCTTCAATTAAAGAGAAACAGAGCAATAGCAATAGCACTTCAACTTACATACTGCTTCACAGTGCTTTATAGCCCTCTCTAAACACTTTAGAGTCAGCCCATTGCCCCCAAATAATCTGGGTCCTCATTTTACCTACCTCGGAAGGATGGAAGGCTGAGTCAACCTTGAGCCTGGTGAGATTTGAACTGACAAATTGCAGGCAGCCGGCAGTCAGCAGAAGTAGCCTGCAGTACTGCATTCTAACCACTGTGCCTTCATAGTTAGGCTTATTATATAAACATTTACATTTCTACAGGTTTCCACAATAAATCTAATCGTATTCATAGGGAATCCTTTATGATTTAAGATAATATTGGTTCAGATTGGAAAAACTGACACATCTATTGGTTTCCAAATAATTCCTGAAAATTATTTGGAAAACCTCCTAATCATACTCAAGAAAATGAATCCAGTTGGTGGCGCAATACTGGAAGAAGGAAGACTTGCCTACAATCCAAGAATGGACATTGAAAGTCACAAACTTAGCCGAGATGGCTAAAATATCGGCATATCTTAAAGATCACTCAAATGAGAGATATAAACGAGACTGGAAAAAATGGATTGATTATATACAAAATAAATACGGGACCAAGAAATTCCAGTTAGCCTATGCTTAAGATCAGAAATGATTTAAACTGTTTAAAGTTAGTTCAGTAAGAAGAAGCTAAGGTCAATGTAGAATGTTATTAATTTCTTAATTTCTTTTTCCTCAATAGATTTTAGACTATGTTAGTTAAAAATCCATACCGTGTACGGGTTCTGGGAAGTCGGGGGGGGGGGAGGAGGAGGGGGGTTGGGGGGGTGGAGGGAGGGAGGGGCATACAAAAAAAAATGTACTTCAATGTTTTAATGATTGACGAATGATGAAATATTTGTGTTTTTTAGAAGAAATAAAATAAATATTTGAAGAAAATGAATCCCAATTTTGCAACGTATTATCGTTTCTGACTGGAATATCATATTCCAGAAATCTAAATGCCTCAGCTTGCAATTCAATAAGTTCATAGTGAAGTTTACGGAGGATTTTATTACAAAGAATAAATTTTCATAAAAATGACTACTACAGCACGGCTTTAGTAAGCATTTGCTCAGGAGAAAATTTTGTTGGGTGACATCAGACAGTCTGGAGAAGTGTTGTGCGCAACCGTAGGGGAGATGTTGGGCTAGGAAGAGCTAGTTTCATTTTCCTATTCAGCCATTTAATTTATCAGGGATATTGTAACAGCTGCGATAGAAAAGGGGAATGGAGAAATCCAGTTTCCTTGGGATAACACTGAATTACTTTTTTTTTTTCATCTTATAAAATTTTTTATTTAACTGGTAAAAGACAATACAACATCCACCGTTTCGCTTTACATTTGACTGCGTTTCAAGACATTCCCATAATATCAAAATCATTATAGACAACAAAGGTTTGGTATCTTCTTCCCTCCCTCCCTCTTTTCTTCCCTTGTTTCTTCTTTCCCACTCCCCTTCCTTCCCTCCCTCCTTCTCTCCTTCCCTCCTTCCTTCCCTCCTTTCTTTTCCTTTCCTCCTTTCCTTCCCCTTCCCTTTCCTCTCTTCTTCCCCCCTCCTTCTCTCATATCTTCCCTCCCTCCTTTCCTCCTTCCCTCCTTCCTTTCTCTTCTCTTAAGTTCCCTCCTTTCTTCCCTCCTTCCTATCTACTCTCCTTCTCTCCTTCCTTCCCTCCCTCTTTCCCTCCTTGCTTCCCTGCCTTCTTCCCTCCCTCCTTCCTATCCCACTTTCTTCTCTTTCTTCTCTCCTTCCTTCTTTCCACTTCTCCCTTCCCTTCTCTCCTTTCTCTTCCTCCTTTTTAACCTTCCCCCCTTCTTCTGCCTTTCCCTTTTTCCTGTTCCTCTCCTTTCTCCTCTCCATCCTGTCTTTCCTACTGCCTACTTTCCTACTTTTGAATTTCAGCCGATGACATTGTAAACCTTGCCATTCAAAACCATCATCAAACTCAGCAGGCATGCAACTTGAGATAACCATTTTCATAAAACTGCACACCAAAGTGTTTCACCGCAGTGTTTAAGTCAGACATTATGTCAAGAGAAGACTTTTTTTTCTGGCTGCAAGAAACTTCACACAAACCTTCTTAAACAGTTTGGTGGCAAATCAAACAAGTCTGTTTTAACATTTGACCTCTTTGGGCAATACAAACCGTGTCTCACAAAATAAAGCGAAGCACGCCTGGTTAATTAACTCATCTCAATGCAAGGTTTGGCTTCACTGACTGAACTTCAGGAATGCAGAGTGGCTTTGTTCACTTCAGGGGAATCTTAAAGTGGGTAGGAAGTATTCTGCAGGGATAAACCACAGTGATCTAATGGTTAATCTGGATTTTCAACGTCTTGGTCTCCAGCATGATTTCCTTACGGCTTCTACCCAACATTAGATCTCTGCCACCTAAACAACCTTCAGCAACGTTTCAAGAAAGACTGGCAAGAAAATCAAATGACTTTATGCTCGATCTCTTGCAGGATTTTGGAAGTCTGCTCAGCAGTGTTATGAAAGGTAATACAAGCGCTCATATAATCTAATGGCATCATATGAAACAGCAGATTAGGCTGAATTTTGCACTGAAACTTTAGCGTTTTTATTGCCATATATTTCTTCTCCTAGTCAAGCTTGTTAGGAATGTAGTCTAACAGTTGGGTTAGCAATATATAAGCCATGATAGTAGTACTGTTTCTTTTAAGTACTGCTGTAAATGTGATTGGTTGCTGTTACCTCAAGCGGCCATAAGATGGAGCCAGAATGACTGTTAGGTCTCTGATTGTTAGATGCTGATCGGTGGATACTGCTTGTAGATGTGTCGTGTATTGCTCAGCGTGAATTACTGTGAGTTTTGCTACTGTTAGCAACTTTGTGTGCTGAACTGATTATATCAGTGGTAGTCAACCTGGACCCTACCGCCCACTAGTGGGCGTTCCAGCTTTCATGGTGGGCGGTAGGGATTTGCTGTAACTCTGCTTTATAAATTTTATAAAGTAAAGTTGCTTCCCTACTTTATAAATCACCATTACTGTGGAACCGGTGGGTGGTTAGAAATTTTTACTACTAACAGAGATACAAAAGTGGGCGGTAGATATAAAAAGGTTGACGGTTCCACCACAAAACCACGTTCGATAAAGCGCGCTCGACAAAACCGCGTAGCTGACGTCATCACAGCGCGACGAAAAAAGCATGCTGTAAACGCTAAAGCTAAAATTAACCCCTAAACCTAAACCTAACCCCCCTAAACCTAACCCTAAACCTAACCCTTAACCTAACCCTAAACCTAACCCTAAACCTAACGCTAAACCTAATCCTAACCCTTAACCTAACCCTAAACCTAACCCTAACCCTTAACCTAGCCCTAAACCTAACGCTAAACCTAATCCTAACCCTTAACCTAACCCTAAACCTAACCCTAACCCTTAACCTAGCCCTAAACCTAACCCTAACCCTTAACCTAACCCTAAACCTAACCCTTACCTTAACTTGAATCGGCTTGCTTTCAAAGCACTATTTAAAGCGCCTTTTTTTCTCCGCGGTCGCTGTTGTCGCCCTGCTGATGACGTCAGCGACGCGGCTTAATCGGTCGCGCTTTAGTGGAGCACGGTTTTGTCGTGCCACGAAAGTTGACTACCCCTGGATTATATGATACTGAACTGTGTTTGATGGATCACCCCTTAACTGAGAACGTTGATGACTGACCGTTTTAACCATGTATGAATTGAACTCTGCATACCTCTATTTCCACAGACATAAAATACTATCTGTTTTACAATTCAGTGTCTCCGTATGCTGGTTTATGCGTTTCTTCCACACCACTCTCACTACGCTTCTCTGAACGCACTCGTTTTCCTAATGGGGAACTTAACCTAACAAAGCTTATTCTGTGCTACCATATTAAGAATGTAGTGTTAATCAACATATATGTGCATATAATCCACTTGGCATCTTAATAATGCAAGAGCTATTATTTTCAGCAAACAATGGTGACTTTTTTCCTTTTCTTTTCCAGGATATATGATCAGGAATTGTGCATTCTAAGGCAAATTAAGTCTAGAATTTTCCATTCTTTTCCCGTCTCCTCTTAGTATTAAGAATGTTTATATATTAACATTCTTGTTAATGTTGTTAATGTTTATATAATGAATATTTAAATAGCCTTTAAATATTAAATCTTCTCATAACTAGCTATGGACTAGGATTGTATAGGATCGCGATGGCACACATGCCACAGGTGGCACGCAGAGCCCCCTGTGGGCACGCGAGCCATCACCCTAGCTCAGTTTCGCTGTGCATGTGCACGCCTCCTGCCAGATGGTTTTCGTGTCTCTGCCATGCATGCATGGGGGGCAGGGCGCATGTGGGAGATGTGCACTCAAGCGCCAGGAGTGGGTTGCACGTGCATGCATGAAGGAGCGGGTTGGATGCGGGGATCACATGTGGATGCACAGGATGCATGGGGGGGGGTTGCACGTGTATGCGTGGTCTGGGCGTGTGTGTGGGTTGTGCATGTATTTCATATGGGTGTACACGCACACCAGAGGTGGGTTCCTACCAGTTCGCACCTATTCGGTAGAACCGGTTCATCAAATCTACCGAACCGGTTAGAAGAGGTTCCACCAGTGGACCCGGAAAGCAGGCCACACCTACAGAAGAGGTTCCAAAATTTTTGAAACCCACCACTGGTCCTTGGATATGATTATTCTACACTATCATGCTCCTATTTATAAAACTCAGGGCCTCTGTGAAAGGTAAGGATGACTACTGCGTTTGTGGTGCAATCAGAACATTGCGTGTGTTGAAGTTGCTTTAACGCAAACCAAAGATGCCTTTTAAAAAACAAGTTTATATCCTATTCTTATGCATGCCAGTGCTGTGTGGGAGATAATTTAAGGTGGTTCTGACAAGTGTCGTCGACATCTTCATATCCGGTCACATGGGCGGCAAGCCACTCCCATCCGGTCACATGGGTGGCAAGCCACTCCCACAGAGGAGGCCACACCCACAGAGTAGGTTCAAACAATTTTTGAAACCTACCACTGGCGCACGCACGTGTTTTTGGCACTCGTCGCCAAAAGGTTAGCCATCTCTGGTATAGGATGCGATTCCTCACAGCTTCCCTCTCCCCCATATATATCTGTTGTATGATTCAACCTCATCCAATCCTTCAAAGGTTAAGGGGCAGGTGACACTCATGTTACTTGCTGTCTTGGCTTATCGAAGGAAACACTTCTGTTTTAAAGATGTACTCTAAAACAGTAGCCCCCAACTTTTTGGGCACAAGGGTTCTGGTTCTGTTTTCATGGACTGGGGGGCATGGTTTCATGCGCTGCCTGGATCTCATGCATGCGCTGATGGGGCTTCACTCACTTGTTCATAACGGTTCCTGGCAGGCCGCAGACCGGTGCTGGTTCATAGCCCGGGGGTTTGGGACCCCTGCTTTAAAATCTTCATCCTATGCAAAAATGCTCCAGAGCAAGTATAATTTAAACTACTAACATAAATGAACAGCTACTATAGCATTTAAATCTTAACTTTGTTAAAAATGGAAACAACCAAAATACCTTTATGCTTGTTTTTCAGTAAAAATAAAAAGTATCCTGAAGGGTTTACCATTGTCACAAAGATAAACTACATTTAATTTTGTGACAGTCTGACTTTAACAAAGCAGCTAAATCTAACAAGAAATAGCATGAGCCTTCCTTTGTTTTTTTTCTTTTAATAAAGGACCTTTAACAAAAAAAAGAGTTGTTTTTTGAGAATATAAAAAAAAATCTATTGAAACAAGGAAAAAAAACTCCGCATTTTGGAAATTCTCTTTACAATCCTGCTAAACAAAGAAATATATCACTTTTCCAGTATCTCTTCTAAGAACTAATTGGATAGGATAGAGAGGAACAAGGGAGAAATTATTAGCAATGTATTTACAATTTTAATCTTTTCATCATCATTATCATCATCACAGAACAGAGTTGTTCTTTCTTGTTGGTTCATTTAGAAAGAGTTACAACTTACGCCAGTAGTAAAATCAGTAAACAAAAATTTTACTGAAATAGTTCAATAACACAGATACGGGATTTTTGTTTTAAGTGTAAAGCTAATGTCATACATGAGAAAAATGGACAGAACTTTTTTCCCTCCCCCCTCCCCCCCAAGACTAATATGGGTACAATAAATATGGAGTTGTACATAACTGAATCTGTACATACAAACTTCGCCCCACAGCCATAAAAATCTACATTTAACAGTGCAACATATAATTTAATCATTTCATTTGACATAAGATTGTTTTACTTACGAAACAAAAGTAACTACCCAGGTTTTAATGTACATATAATATATAATTTTGACAATCTGTACAAGTTTTCTAAACATAAAACACAAAAAAGGCACAATTGTCTATACAACATGTACAAAAAAAATGGCCGGAGCTGACAAGGAAACGACAATTATTGGTCAAGAGTTCATGATTGCACAAAGATTAGTAATGAGTTTGTGTCAGAAAATATGTGCTTTAAGTAAAAGGGAGGTTTGCAAAGAAACCTAGTTAAGTGTTACTTTTAAAAAAAACAACATACACACAAAACGAAACACCCGTAACCCCACACACAACTCAACAGGAAACCAAAACAGCCTAGGTTGCAATTATTAGTCTGTCCTCATCATCACTGCTGCCATCGCTCAAGTCAAGCTTGGGCAGTCTTTTTGGCCGATGGAATTCTTTATCCTGAAGGACCATCTGATGTCTGGGGGAACTGGATAAAATGTCTGGATTCACTTTTGCAGGAGGCTCCGACCCAGAAGGCTGCCCCACCTGAACAGCACTAATATTGCACTTTGGTTTTTTGGGACTCTCCAAGTCAGAACTTTCCAAGTCCGGATTATCCGGGATAATATCACGTCGTCGATAGTCCCTTGCAGGGCCCACTTCCGATCGATTTTCGATGCCGTACCGCTTGTCAGCAAGTGCCTTCTGAGAAGATGGAGCACTGGCAATCTGAGCAGGGTCCGGAGTAGCTAAGCTTCCAGAACCCTGGAGTTGGAACGTTTCACAAGTGTTGTTTCTGGAGGCTGGTGGTTCTACGATCCCCTGATCATCTGCAGTCTTAGGGCTCACTGGAGAAGCTAAAGTTGGCAGTGCTATGTTTAATATTTGCAGGCCCGGAATGTGTGCCTGAGGACTAGAGGTGCGCTGGGAGGAAGGGTTTGCAGTCAACACTTGTAACCCTACGGCGTTGAGCGTTAATCCCGAATGATGTATCTGCGGTGCTAGGCCGGTGCCAGCCAGGCCTAAGATATTCACCGTTTCCATGCTCAGGGATGGAAGAGGCTGCAGGGCTGGTGTACTCAGACTCTGGATGCCCGGCACATTAATTTGGCCTATAGGGATACAGGGAACCACGCTGTTCACTTCTGCTATACCAAGGTGATTTGCAGTGCCGGAAACTGCACAGGCTGGATCGCTGAGAGCGCTTGTAGTTCTGTGAATCACGCTGACAGCAGGAATAGTGAGCTGCACTGGCCCAGCTGGAATGGGTAGAAAAGTAGAGTAGGTGGCTAAGCCAGCAGGTACCACGTGGATCCCCCCCACTGGAACCACTCCATAGGGACTCTTGGTTTGTTGTTGAGAATGCAAGGGGAGGTGGCTAAACAGATGAGTCTGGGGAGGTCCTAATTTCATGGTCTGTTGGTGTTCTCCATGCTTTTGCTCTTGCGTCTCTGCAAAAGGGGATGCCACTGAAGGAACAACAACTGTAGTTTGTGTACTCTGGTCCGTGGGTACAGAAGGAAGTCTGGTAGAAGCTGTGCTCTGCCCAAAAAAAGAGAAAACATGAGAAAGGTGTTTACGGTAATCATTCTGAAATAGGCCCCTGCTAGTTCCTTCTTAGGCTGAAACGCAATAGCAATAGCAGTTAGACTTATATACCGCTTCATAGGGCTTTCAGCCCTCTCTAAGCGGTTTACAGAGCCAGCATATTGCCCCCAACAATCCGGGTCCTCATTTTACCCACCTCGGAAGGATGGAAGGCTGAGTCAACCTTGAGCCGGTGAGATTTGAACAGCCGAACAGCAGAACTGCAGTCAGCTGAAGTAGCCTGCAGTGCTGCACTCTAACCACTGCGCCACCTCGGCTCTGTTTTCCCCCAATTCAAAATCATTCACATCCAAGTAGTAGAATATAGCATGTCCAGAAAGTGATATGCATCTTAGTCCTCGGGGGGGGCTACACGAAAGCAACTTGAATGTGAATATTGAAACTAGGATTCTTCAACCCTACATTTTCAAATCCCTCAACCAGTTTGAGCAGAAAAACTGGAAACAAGAATTTCTGTACACCTGATGGATATTACTCCTCAATTCAGCCATTAAGAGAAAGGATGCAAGTTATATCAGTGTTACATTTTCAAAAATAAATCCTATACATTTTGTTGCGCCAAAGGTACACAACATGCAGTCTAATTTTCCAATTTTGTAGTGACTTGTTTTTTTGGAAATGCCCAGATCAGCATGGTTAATATCTACAGTATATCCAAAAAAAAACAACCCCATAATTATGCCAATAAAACAAGAAGCACTGTCTACTTTCCCTGCAATAAATTCTGGAATTAATAAAAACAACACCACCTTTTTCTCTCACCTTCAAAGTTGCTGTAGTACTAATAGAAGGAGCGTTGCTTCCTAAGACTTCTTTGGCACCTGGGAAATCCACATACATCTGATGACATGATGACCGATGAAATGTTTCTGAAGACACAGCAGGTTCTGTGCTTGTTGCCCTGTCTTGAACGCTTTCCTTTTTTGCTTCTCTGGAAATAGCTGCTGATGTTGGCCCTGAGTTCCTGCAGTCCAAGTGCCCTGTGTGAAGTACTGTCATTTTTGTGAGAAGTGCTTTTGGCAGGCCATCCACAGAGTCTATGTGAACCCCAGCAAAAGAATCCGAAACTCTGCTTTCTTCATCAGCGCTTGAAACCTCATGAGAAGCATTTCTGGAGGGGTGATGCTGTGGGCTGGCTGAAACAGAAGGAGTAGCAGATAAAACGGATTCTGCTTGGCTATCTTCATCGTCATCTTCGTTATCATTGTCTTCATCTTCCGGCCCATCTGAATCCTCTGGGTCAAATCCAGACTGTTCATAATTCAGCCGTTGCTTTTCACCTGTGAAAGAGAACAAAATTAAATTCCCCTCTAACAACCCAGCAGAGGAGATTCCTTGCACTGCATTTAACTTTCCTTTTCTGAACATTAACTTCATGCAAGTAAATGGAAGTATATGCAGAAATCCCTATGAAACCTCCCTCCACCCCCTCCCCCAGCAGTGGTGGGTTTCAAAAATTGTTGGAACCTACTCTGTGGGTGTGGCCTCCTTTGTGGGAGTGGCTTTGCCACCCATGTGACCAAATGGGAGTGGCTTGCCGCCCATGTGACTGGATATGAAATTATGAATTAGTACTTAGGTCAGTCCAAATAGCTATTCAGAAACTCTGGCATTGAAGCATGCAAGTCTTAAAGCTGTCAAGTTACAAAATCCTTGCCAGTGGTGGGTTTCAAAAATTTTTTGGAACCTCTTCTGCTTTCCAGGTCCACTGGTGGAACCTCTTCTAACCGGTTCGGTAGATTTGACGAACCGGTTCTACCGAATAGGTGCGAACTGGTAGGAACCCACCTCTGCCCCCCAGCCAAAAAGTAGCATGTTGGACTGAAGGACTTTAGAGTGGTTGATTCCATAACTGGTAGAAGGTAGAAGAAGAATTCAAACTTTTTTTAAAAAAAATAAAGGGGAATAATTAGGCATGCAAGATATGCCCCTCAAATACAGCACATCTCATTTCGGTTTTAATCAACTAACCATATACAGGGTCACTAAGACCTTACTAAGATTGAATAAAACCCTATGAAAGCAAAGTTTATGTAGTGTAACAGATGGTAAGAATTGACAGGAAAACATTAAGGCTAATGCTCAGATAGAAATTTAAGCCACTCTATTAGCTATTCTTCATCCTTGAATGTCTCTTTATTTGGTTTTCCTATATTTTAAAGCAGAAGAATAACTTTGAGATTGGACAGTTTCTGAGTGAAAAGAGGAACTAGAATGTGTATTTTTTTTTTAAAGTAAAGCTACTGTTGGTCAACAGGAATTTGGGAACTTTCCATCATAGTTGTCATATAGTTTCAATTTGGTTTTGTGAGACTTGCTGGTTAAAGATTGGGAGGATTTAAAACCGCAGGATTGGTAGATTGTGTGATGTTTTCTGGTTTCAGATTCGCTATCATTTGGGTATTAGTAAATAGCACTTAGTTTCCCTTTTATGTTCCCAATCACCCTTCCATCTTCCATCTTCTGATCTAAAGAATGTTCTTCCCACCCAAAATATAAGGTTAATATGTTTGGAATGCTGGCTTCTGAGCTAAGCTGTCAGGTTAGGTGAACCATTCAACGTGATATAGTACAACTTAGCCGTATCATTTTCCACAGTGCTTGCCCAAGCTTTCATTGCGCATTCCATTTAGATAACAAAATGCCCAATTGCCAAATTCATTTGTTTGGAAGAGGTTTCTGTTGAATTCCATGGAATTTCTATAGAAGTATATCCAGGACTAGTTTCAGGTCACTCCCAATTCGATCTGAACTTCAAAAATGTTTAAAAGATGACTCTTCTCAAAAAATTTAATTGATCCAAAAATGTTTGCGAACACTAGCAAAGATTAGTACTATTCTGTCATCTCCTTATTAGGTTACTTTGTAGGATACATAAACTAAGTCTTCATATTTGTTGGTAGATTTTGGACAATGGGTGCATCTGAGATTTAGGCGTGTAAATTAATATATTCAGATCTAAATATTTGATATATACTTAACGAAGTGCAGTATTTTCATACTCTACATAACTTTCCCAGGCCTGATATCCCTTCCCTAATTGTCAAACTATATAACCTTTGGAATTTTGCCAGTTGAAGAGTAACAGGTTGGTAAAGTTGTTGTGGAGAGTAGGAGATTTTGCTTTACATCCTAATTCATGGGGTCTATTTAAACAATAACCTCCCCTTTTGAATCCCTGCATATGCATTTTGCAATTTGTTTATTTATTTATTTTATTTACTGGATTTATGTGCCGTCCATCTTTTCCAGATGCAATTCTGGGGTAGCTGATGAACATTTATACAGATCATCTTTTGTGAGACTCCTAATTAAATGTATTATATACCTCAGTGGATAAAAGTATCCTCTATCTAATATGCTCTAGCCTATGACTCAAATTAGGATCTCAAAATAGAGATTTTGATCTTAGTGTTTAGATCAGTCAGAATTTAATTGGATTTAATTCATTCAAGTTGGATTAAATGGAGGCTTGTGACTTTTCAATATCTTTTTCCAATGTTATTACTAAAAGAAATTTGGTGAGTAAATGCTTCTTCCATGAAAGCAGCTGAATAGGAAGCCTGAGCAGAGAAAGGGGAATATCACAACCACAAATACACAATCGAAATATTAAGAATTATGAACATCTTTACCGTAGTCTTCTAGATCTTGATCATCTATTAATCCCACCGAGACTCCCAAATCCATACACTTCTTGCTATGCGCTTTGGACTTCATATGTTTTGTTAAATTTCCTAAAATAAAAACAAAACCAATAATGTACTGTTTTACTTTTAAAGTTGAATGCACAGCAGCACAGGATCGTGGCCATATCATATGGGATGCTTTGGTTTGTGATAGCTTTATAATCGTGACTCGACAAAAGGGCGAACGACAAAACCGCGCCTGACTTAAACCGCGTCGCTCACATCATCAACACGGCGACAACAGCCAGCGCGGAGAAAGAAGGGCGCTTTAAATAGCGCGTTGAAAGAAAGCCAATTTAACTTAAGGTAAGGGTTAGCTTTAGGGTTAGGTTAAGGGTTAGGGTTAGGTTTAGGTTTAGGGTTAGGTTAAGGGTTAGGGTTAGGGTTAGGGTTAGGTTAAGGGTTAGGTTTAGGTGTTAAGTTTAGGTTTAGGGTTTACAGCGTGCTTCTTTGTCCGCGCTGTTGTCACCCTGTTGATGACGCCAGCGACGTGGTTTAGTCGGGCACGGTTTTGTCGTTCGCCCTTTTGTCGGTGAACCCTTTATTATAAATTATAGAAATTTATAGGAAGTCAATAAATTACTTTTGCTCCCAAGGATTTTAACATCGTTTTTGATACTCCCAGACCAGGGGTCAGCAACCCACGGCTCTGGAGCTGCATGTGGCTTTTTCATCCCTCTGCTGCAGCTCCCTGTTTGCTGGTCGGTTCCACAATTGATAGGGTTATGGTTAGGGCTTTCAGTTAGGACAGGTAGAGGAAAAAGGAAGCCATGGAAGGAGGAGACTATGGTAGGGGAACCAGACTTCCGGTCATCAGAGGAAAAAGGATGTTGCACTAGGAGGAGACTCTATGGTGGGGGAACTAGACTTCCAGGTAGCTCCCAAATTGAACTGGGGTGGGGTGGGGTGGCTTTCGGTTAAGACTTTTGTGGCTCTTTGTCCTAGACTAAGCAAAATAAGGCTTATAAATGTAACAGTGGTTAAAAAGGTAATGGGTAACTATTTCTACACTGTTGTCAAAAAAAACCGATATCTATCTGTGAAGACACCAGGAGTTAAGCTTGATTTGAAGGAGACTTTTAAAGGAAAATAACGCAAACTGTTGCTGATTTTCTGAAATTTGCTGTTTTACTGATATTTTTGCAGCGCTTCTTGTACTGTACGGTGATTAGCTTTATTTAAAGTTGTAACAAGCTTTGACATAATTAAAAAAAATCAATTTTATAATATCAGGCAATAACTTTTCTTCTATAGTTTCATAAAATTTGAACTTTATATTTGCATTTCCTTTAATTAAAATAAGCAATAAAATAAAGCAAGTTTGTTAATGTTAAATGCTATGAGGGAGCAGAATTACACAAAAGCTCTGATGTGAATGTCATCTCATTTTTATATAATTTACAAAAAGGTTAATTTCCTTTTTAACTATCTAGACTTATGGCAGAACAAATAGAAACCAGCATGCCTTTAATACACATTGCTAATTATTGGTTCACAGATAATGATTCAGTATTTTGGGTGATCAAATGTATTCAAAATGTTCTTACATTTTTCTTATACATCCTTGACTACAGTAACTCCTTATAAAAAGCAGTAGCTTACCCAAATCAGCACCATTATAGTTTGTAATAATGAGCCAAGCCTGAATTAATTGCAAGAATGAAAATTGTAAAATCAATACCATTGCAGGGTATGTCTGCCTGATAAATGGCGGTATGGCCAATTATATACAGGATGTGTTCTCAAAAGGGGCAGATTCTTCTGTACCCAAAATTCCTCCTGGGTGTTTTGGCAGGCAAGGAAAGTCTTATTCATACTTAAGTAATAGACATGGCCCGTTATACATTCTTTTGAAGTTCTCATAGCTTTACAACAACCTTCCAAATCCTGAAGCAACAGTTTTAAAAATTGCAAAAATCTCTATGTAGTTTATCATTTCTATATAATTTACAGAAAATCTTGATCACGTATTAATTTCAATATGACATGTCAAGCAGAAAAATATCTGCTAAAGCATCCTGGGGATGGAGGGCACTCAAAACAATGATCCACAACTGAACTTACCTTTAGTCTTGAAGGAAAAATTGCAATAATTGCAGTGATATGGCCGGACATCTGTATGCGTGCGAATATGTTTCTTCAACATACTGGGCTTTTTACAGCGTATCCCACATTCTTCACATATATATTTTCCTCTTCCTCTCCCGCGAACATAGACATATTCTTCATTTGATTTATATCTAGTTTAAATGGGACAAAAAAAAAATTTCTAATGTGAGCAACAGTATTATGGGAATAAATGTTAGGCATGGAATTTGGAAAACACTTGAAACAGAAATCAGCTCATCAACTCTGATGTTGCAATGTTTTAAAAGTTCCTTTTTTAAAAATTACAATTTGAAAATGTGAGAACAGCAGCCCAGCACTATAGTCTGGTTTTAAAAAAAAAGGCGCCGGGGGGGAGGGGGGGAGAATGACAAATTTGGAGTGCCAGGAAACGTTCTAGAGCAATGTTTTTTGCAAACTTGGCAACTGAGATGTGTGAATATCAACTCCTAGAATTCCCCAGTCAGATTTCCCACACATCTAAAAAGTTGCCAAGTGGAAAAGCACTGTCCTAGTTTATTGAAGAGAAAGCACAGGGGGATGTTTTGCTTGCAAGTTCTGTGTGTATTTATGTGCATGTGTTTTCTTGAAAATCACTGTGTATTTTTAATGAAATAAATAAGTTTGTTTCGGGGCAACATGTGATTTTGAACACTGGAATGTGACTTCTCTACTGCCATTATACACTTTTGTGCTCTGAGTTAGGCCTTTTATTTTTTCACCAAGCTACACCTCCTTTAAGCTCATGAATTTGCTTTCCTGAAAATTCATGTTTTGTGACTTGACGCACCCATAATGACTATGAGAAACAGCATAATACATTCAAACTGACAAATGTTTCTACTTCGCTATAAAAGACTCAGATGCCTGTTATCTAAGTTGTACCCCAAAAGCTGTTCAAGAGATTTGCTGGAAATTGTGCTAAAAGAATCAATTCCACATAACGCAATACAAATTTTATTTTTTAAAAAAAAACAGAGGGTGAAATAATCAGATTTCAGTTCAAAATAATCAAAAGTTATAGCACTTTTTAGGGAAAATAAACCACTCACCCTCCATCAAATATTTTAACTCTTCTTGGCTCATTTTTGGCTACGTTCTCAATATCTTGATCAGTACTTAGTTCAGAGTTTTCTTTATTGCTGAATTTCTTTGCTGCCTTTTGTTTAACTAATGCCTGCTGAGATAAATGTAAATCAACTCTTACAAGTTTAACTAGCAGATTAGTAGCATTTGTAGTAGCATAGCAATCAAACCTACCACTTCAGGCAAAATTATTCAATAAGTAGGGTACAATCCAATCCATTTGTGCATCTAATCTTAACTAATTCAGAATGCATGTATACATTACAAATCAGTTATTTTTACATTTTGGTTTAATATGCCTTTTTAACAGGATAGATTCATCAATACCAGCTGTCAGACTGCTTTCATAAGCAACACACACTTTCTATATTAGATGGAAAATAATTATCCTTAGTTCAAAGGATCACCACCTGAGACAAAGTACATTTATGTAGGTAGAAGCACCACTGATTACGATGAGATTAATCATTAATGCAATTAGGAATGGAATTATTCCTTTTATAAATAAAAGAACCTTACATATATGCATTATACTCCTTCTGTAAGCCCCTGTTGCTGCATATCAGATTTATCACAGAGAAATACTGATTCTCACCCAGATTCCCAGTACACTGACTGATACAACCTAACATGAATACTCTCTTACCTAAGGGAGACCCTTGAAATGGAGGTATTCCATAAACTGGAAACCATTCCTTGACTACAACTTAATAATTATTATTATTTATAATATTGATTACTGTATAATTGCATTTACAATTATCCATTGTTAGGGTTTCTCTGTGATTTCAGGTTTATAGAACACATGCGCTTAGCAATATTGATTGAATGTATTATAGCGCATAATTTTATCAGTGATTTATATTGTGTTGACCATCAAGTTTAGCTTAGATCTTAACTAATGGGGCAATTTTTAATCCTTTTAAACCCTGTAATATATTCAGCTGTTCATAATGACTAATAATATATTTAAAAAATTACCTCTGTGACATTTTAAATTTTTTTGTTTATTTATTTGCACTTTATTGCATTTTTCTTGTTTATTTATTTCCATTATTTCTATTTTTCTTTCAAATGCCTCATAATAGCAAAAAGAAAAAAACAAAGAAATGAAGCTATACTATAGACTAATTCAGCTAAATGACCTCAGTATGTAATTTAATATATACTGAGTGAGCCCCAGTATAATGTTATGCTTATGACTCCAGTATAATGTCAAGCTTATCACTCTATATGTTCAAATATCCTTGCAGTTTGAATATCTGGTAGATATTTACTCTTTATGTGTCAAGTTTCTATTCCTTTTAACATTGTGCAATTTATAAATATTAACTATATTATATGTTTTATATATGACCGAAGACAATTCTTCACTCAATGTGGCTCAGGCAAAGCAAAAAGTTGGGACAAGCATGCTCTACAACAGTGGTTCCCAAACTTGGCAACTTTAAGACTTGTGGACTTCAACTCCCAGAATTCTCCAGCCAGCAGAGCAGAGCTTCTCCCTTCTCTCTCTTTCTGATTCTGATTTTGTGTATTGTTGTTTCTCTTGATTGCGTACTCAAACATCTCCAGAATTTCTGTCATAGAATTCATCATAGAATAAGAGTTGGAAGGGACCTTGGAGGTCTTCTAGTCCAACCCCCTACTTAGGCAGGAAACCCTATACCATTTCAGAATGGCTATCCAACATCTTCTTAAAGACTTCCAGTGTTGGGGCATTCACAACTTCTGGAGGTAAGCTGTTCCACTGATTAATTGTTCTAACTGTCAGGAAATTTCTCCTTAGCTCTATGTTACTTCTCTCCTTGATTTGTAGTGTACACCAGTTCATCGGTAGTAGGGATCTACTAGCATCTTCTAGCATGCTAACTGATGGTACTGTTCCAAAGAGTCTCAGTAATGAGTCTTGAGGGCTGACTATAATTAATTCATCCATGGTCTTATGCTTTGTATCAGCTGCTGTGCTCTGTAGCAATAGCAATAGCAGTTAGACATATATACCGCTTCATAGGGCTTTCAGCCCTCTCTAAGCGGTTTACAGAGTCAGCATATTGCCCCCAACAATCCGGGTCCTCATTTTACCCACCTCGGAAGGATGGAAGGCTGAGTCAACCCTGAGCCGGTGAGATTTGAACAGCCGAACTACAGAACTGCAGTCAGCTGAAGTAGCCTGCAGTGTTGCATTTAACCACTGTGCCACCTCGGCTCTGTAATAGAAGGGATGGCAGCAACATTCCAGCTTTAGGTGTTGGCTGCACATCCAGTTGTTCTTTGGGATTTCCTTGAGCCCAGGATGTAATATATAGTTGATCCAATTCAAGTTGTAACAGCAGTTGAAGTATTGGGTAACTAACTGTTTATCAGTTAGTGTGGATGTAGGTCTTCTGTCCATTCATAGTTCCCTTATACATTTCATATGTCCCTACTCATTAGATCTATTGTTGTAGTAGTCCAAATCTTTTGCCTCATGCATGTATGACTTGTTCCAGTAGCCCACGTATCATCAGATTGTCCTGATTCCCCAATATCTAGCACAGACTTCGTTAATTCTGGTGATGTCTGAGCTGGTGTGACTCCCTTAGTTTGTACCCTTATATAAGGTAAACAGGTGAAGCATTAGGAAATCTTTGCCAAAAGAACCCTACTTGTAATATAGGTTCCAACTGGGAGTCAAACTCTGGTCTCCCACATCAAAATGTGACACTTTAACCACTATGCTATCCAAATCTATAGTATTTCTCTCTGTTTCTCTGTCTCTCTTTCTACACACATAGACCACATCAGAGGTGGGTTCCTACCAGTTTGCACCAGTTCGGTAGAACCAGTTCGTCAAATCTACCGAACCGGTTAGAAGAGGTCCCACCAGTGGACCCGGAAAGCAGGCCACACCTACAGAAGAGGTTCCAAATTTTTTTGAAACCCACCACTGACAGACAGACAGACACACACACACACACACACACAAACAGACTCACACAGAGAGAGAAAGAGAAAGAAAGGAAGAAATAAATAAAAAAAGAAAAAAGAAAAAGAGAGATGAAAGAAAAAAAGGAAAAAGGGACAGAGAGACAAAAGGAAGGAAAGAGAGAGAGAGAAAGAAAGAGAGAGAGAGAGAGAGAGAGGGAAAGAAAACACATGGCCAGCAAGCCACTCCCAATAGCAATAGCAATAGTAGTTAGACTTATATACTGCTTCATAGGGCTTTCAGCCCTCTCTAAGTGGTTTACAGAATCAGCATATTGCTCCCAACAACAATCCGGGTCCTCATTTTACCCACCTCGGAAGGATGGAAGGCTGAGTCAACCCTGAGCCGGTGAGATTTGAACAGCCGAACTGCAGAACTGCAGTCAGCTGAAGTAGCTTGCAGTGCTGCATTTAACCACTGCGCCACCTCGGCTCCCACCAGGTCATATGGCCGGCAAGCCACTCCCACAAAGGAGGCCACACCCACAGAGTAGGTTCGAAAATTTTTTGAAACCCACCAGTGCACCACATATACATAGATACATTACATACACATACATACTGTATATATTTACACACGTATACATCAATCGAAACAGTAAGAAACAAGAAACAGTGAAGACAGAATGAATGGAAAGACTAGCCAGAAACACGAAAGAAAAACTATGTGCATGAAATAGACTAGGATGGAGATGAAACAAAATGAAATGATATTGGACAAAGGAGGGAAGAAAAAGAGATAGATTATAGAGTGCTTAATAGCCAATGCATTCTAGTAAATTCCACTGACTTTTACTAACAGTGTATATGCTTCAAAAGATAAAAATGCTCTCAAGTCAAGTTTGAGTCCTGCTAACTGCATAAACAGAGCCATAAAGTTTTCTTGACAGCAATACATTCACTGCCACCAACTCCCCAGGAATTTTCTAATGGTCTTCTATCCAAATACTAAACAGAACTCAACTAATCTAGACAAAGTCAGCTAGAATGCTCACTTCAATCATTGTGAAATCTGCAATACTCTAATCCAAAGGAGAGTAAAATGAAAGGAAGCTAACCCCTCTTGCCTTTTACTGAAGTCAAAATCACTGCTTCCTCCTCACTAGGAGTGAGGACTCCGAAGGGAAAAATAGAATGACAGAGGCAACTTTCTGACTGTGACCCGTCAAAAGGGCGAACGACAAAACCGCGCCCGACTAAACCAGTCTCCAGATCTCAACCCCATAGAAAACCTTTGGAGGGAGTTGAAAGTCCGTGTTGCCCAGCGACAGCCCCAAAACATCACTGCTCTAGAGGAGATCTGCATGGAGGAATGGGCCAACATACCAGCAACTGTGTGTGCCCACCTTGTGAAGATTTACAGAAAATGTTTGACCTCTGTCATTGCCAACAAAGGATATATAACAAAGTATTGAGATGAACTTTTGATATTGACCAAATACTTATTTTCCACCATAATTTGCAAAAAAAAAAAAAAATCTTTCCAAATCAGACAATGTGATTGTCTGGATTTGTATTCTCATTTTGTCTTTCATAGTTGAGGTCTATCTATGATGTCAATTACAGGCCTCTCTCATCTTTTTAAGTGGGAGAACTTGCACAATTGGTGGCTGACTAAAATACTTTTTTGCCCCACTGTATAGCATTTCAAAAGTACCAGTAAGTATCACTAGTAAGAACATTACATGCAATTTCTGAAGATGACATTTATGTTTACAAATAGTTATTCTTTGTTCTACGTCTTTCAGATTTTATCTGAGCATTCCTAATAAAAATGTATACCAAGGATATACATTTGCTACATTTTAGTTACTGTTCAATAAATCCAATATCTATGATCTGGGTTTTATCAGCTTTCAACTGATAAGAACACTACAAAAGTAATAGCAATAGCAATAGCAGTTAGACTTATATACCGCTTCATAGGGCTTTCAGACCTCTCTAAGCGGTTTACAGAGTCAGCATATTGCCCCCAACAACAATCTGGGTCCTCATTTTACCCACCTCGGAAGGCTGGAAGGCTGAGTCAACCCTGAGCCGGTGAGATTTGAACAGCCGAACTGCAGAACTGCAGTCAGCTGAAGTAGCCTGCAGTGCTGCATTTAACCACTGCGCCACCTCGGCTCTAATGCTGGAGTAAGGAGAGGCTATTAAACGAAAAAATGATAAATAGATGCTCTTTCTAGTAAATTAAGCAATTTGGGCAACTGAAGTCAGAATTCTTATATAATCTGAAATATTAACAAAAAAATAAACTTGACTAGCAATCAAGGATCTAAGAGGGGGAGCTATTTAACTTTTTACTTCAGTTAATAGTAGTTCTGGAACTATACTTAAAACATCAGTGGGTGGTGGTGGTGGAAATGGGACAATTTCATTTATACCTGTAGGAGGTGAATGTATACCACTCTTGATCTCTTATTCCAAGAATTGATGTGCAAACTTTGTGTGTGTGTGTGTGCAAGTTACTCTTATATTGCCATAACAAGTTTTAGTGCAACTGTTTATAGAAGTATCTATGTTTTGGCAGGTGCTTCATGGAATGTATGCTACTAATAGATCTGTTTTTTTTTTAAATCTATCTTTTCTTTCTCTGTATTTTATTTTTTGATTTATTTCTGTACTGTAAGCCGCCCGGAGTCCTACGGGATTGGGCGGCATATAAATGTTATTAAACTTGAAAACTTGCAAACTGTAAATTGAACTGAGTACTGAGAATTTCATTTGATACTTTTAAGAGTTCACTATCATGATTATTGCTGCTATGAACACATAAAACTCTAAATTGCATTATTTTCTATAAGAATGGATAGATAGCAGTGGGCATGTTAAGTTCATCACTTAAGCAATGTCATCTTGTGCTACCCAGGATATGTTTTATGTTTTTTTTTTTATGTTTTATTTGTCATTTATAGACCGCCCTTTTCCCTGAGGGGACTCAGGGCGGCTTACAATTCGTGGGAAGGAGTGCAAGACAAAACATAAAATATGTGAATAAAATAAAATAAAACAATAAAACACAACATTCATTCAACATTCGGGTGGGGCGGATTAGGATCTTATCCCCAGGCCTGACGGGATAGCCAGATCTTAAGGGCTATGCGGAAGGTCTGGACGGTGGTGAGGGTACGAATCTCCACGGGGAGATCGTTCCAAAGGGTCGGAGCTGCTACTGAGAAGGCTCTCCTCCGCGTAGTCGCCAGTCGGCACTGACTGGCGGATGGAATTCGGAGGAGGCCTAATCTGTGCGATCTGATGGGTCGAAGGGAGGTAATCGGCAGAAGGCGGTCTCTCAAGTACTCAGATCCACTACCATGGAGGGCTTTATGGATGGTAAGTAGCACCTTGAAGCGCACCCGGAGATCAACAGGTAGCCAGCGCAGCTCGCGGAGGATAGGTGTTATGTGGGCGAACCGCGGTGCGCCCACAATCACTCGCGCGGCCGCATTCTGGACTAGCTGAAGTCGCCGGATGCTCTTCAAGGGCAGCCCCATGTAGAGCACATTGCAGTATTCCAGCCTAGAGATCACAAGGGCTCGAGTGACTGTTGTGAGGGCCTCCCGATTCAGGTAGGGCCGCAACTGGCGCACCAGGCGAACCTGGGCAAATGCCCCCCTGGTCACAGCTGACAAATGATGGTCAAAAGTCAGCTGTGCTTTCTCTGTTATGGTACCTGCCTTCTGGAAAACAATATTTCCTTAGATATGCAGGTGAATTCTACCACAATGCTGTCCAGGAAGTTATTGAAGACCTGGCTCTGGATTAGACCCAAATTTGAGCCCCTGTTGGATGGGTTATTGGTTATATGTTTTTTCTGGGCCCATACACCATTCTTTTTGTATGTTTTGTAGTTTTGTATTTTTAAAAAATTATAAGCTTCCTGTGTTCGTTGGTAGCTAAGGAGCAATATATCGTTTGAAATAAATAACTAAACATTCTTCAGTTTGATAATACATCTGTTCATGCAGATATTATCTGGCTATTGCACACCTCTAGAATGGTCAACCTCGATTTGGGGAAACTGTACTATAAAGTAGCTGAAGGCCTTCCTATTTCATCTCACTTTAAAAAAAGTCAAATTCATCTGGCAAATTTAAGAGAAATATTATGTGTGTGTGTGTGTACGTATATACACACACAGACAAAATTTCCACAATCATCTGGCTTTTTCACTGCTAAAGTTATGCTTCTCATGAAATGTGATCATGTTGTAATTAGCAATATTGTTAAGATGTATTAGCAATAAGAAAATATACAGAGTACTGCGAAGTTTTTCCCCAAATGCAAATCTGTTACACATTTTTTTTAAAAAGCTACTTAAATACATTAAACGTAGAATTTCCCAGTTTAAGATAAGTGTAGTCAATGCAGTTATTAAATACCTTAAGTAAGTTGTTCTCCCATTTGCTCGAGTAGACCAATGCGTCAGATTTGAAGGTGGTGCTTATTGCTTGAGTATAAGATGATTTTTCGTCTTTCTGTTTTGAATTCAAGAGGGAAAGTGCAATCTTTGTTGGCAAACCAAGCGGGTTGGAATTGTTGGGACTGACAGACCAGGAAGAATAAGCTGAAGACTGTTGGTCATGTTGTAATAGATGTACTGGTTTCCTTTTTAACAAGTAACACCATGTAAAGTTTGTTGCGGTCTTTAGACTTGGAAAAGATAATCTCTGTGTAACGCCTGTATTTACAGCAGAAAAATTAGTTCCAGAATTTGCTTGGCTGTGGATATCGGGTTTCTTGCTTTCATTAAATTCTGGGGACATCCTTTCTTGACTGTCACCTAGAATTTTTAGAAACGAAGGAGTGTTCTGCGGAACAGACTGATGCGGCTTTCTGCCTGCAAAGTCCGTGGTTCCAGAAGCTGGTAGACTATCTTGTTCTAAGGAGTCTTTTACAAATGGATAACTTTTAGACTGAGCAGATTCCGCCGAATCAGACAACAAGACATCTGATGAATTATTGGCTCCACCTCTTTCATCATCCGGATCCAACGGGAAACTTTCGAGGGGCTCAGTGGTACAACTCTGCCTTACTAAAAGTGGCTTCTTTTGCTTACTGAGTTCATTTGGTTTAATGTTCAATGGATGCAGGGATACAGCACCTGTGATAGAAACAGCTCCACTTTCATCTTTGACACGTTTCTGATGTTTTTCCATGGCAATGTCTAAACTATTGGCTGGGGAAAGCATGCGTTTGCTTGAAGCTGTGGCTTCCTGTTGAGGGAAAAGTCCACCAACCGGCACTTTCTGAATCAGATTTAAAGATCCTAATGAAATTGGCATCTTGCCTTCTGTCTCGTAAACTAAGTTTTCAAACAAAGATATTGGCTGGGAACAAGGCAAACACCTCACATTGTTTTTGTGGGTCTTTGGCATCGAAGCCTGGTCTTTTGCTACTGTCCCTGATGCAGTATTTAGTATGCAAAGTGGCTGGCTTAGTTGATCCTGGGTAACTAGAATTTGAGGAACGGGTGCAACAGAAGCTAAGCCATAGGATGGAATATTACTGTGAATACGTACAGGAACAACAAAAGGTTCTGCCTGATAGACTGAACCACTGTTGTCATTAGGAACAGTTTGTGCTACATATGGCTTGGACACGTTATTATTTAACTTACTAAACATCTCTGATGAAGGCCCAGTTTGATCCATGCCAGCTGTTTCCAGAAGACCTGAAGGATATTGCTGTTCTACTTGCAAGGTTTTAACATGAAGTTGATATTTAGGTGCAAAACAATCCTCTTGCTTACAGTGCTGGTTCACATTTTTTTGACTTGCTGATCCTTTAACGGACGCTTGGGAATTACGACTCAGTGAGGGCTGCTGATCAGGCTGGTTTAGACTCGATCCTACAGACTGCTGAGTGGAGGGAAAGTTAAGAAAGTTGTTGCTCTTTACCGATTCCTGCAAAGCCTTGCTATAATTTTGTGGGTGCGGAGAACCTGGAGACATGTCCTCCAAAGGCGTCTCAGAACTTTGCAACTTTTGAAAAGACTCTGCTGAAGTATCTGTTTGCAAGGAAGCCTGGGATACACTGTCGGGCAGATTCTTCTCTGGAGCAATATTTAAAGAGATCTGTCTTACAAGAGGTCCCCTCCTCCTTTCCAAAAGAGGTACATGTCCAGGGCCACCACTACTGGCATTCAATTTGGAAGAGGAGATCTCTTTAAGCGAGGCAGGTTTCGATGCAGACACACTTCCGTAATCAAAGCTTTTGCTCCTAGAGTCAAATACTTCCATGGAAGGCTGGGTACAATTAATTTGTTCAGAAGCAGCACGTCGCATCTCTCTGTAATGAGGACCAGGCACACTGAGTGTGTTTGAACAGGGGGGAATTTTGATAAATTCCACTGATTTGTTAACAGGATCTGCTCTGGAGGCATTCTCATTCTTAGCGAGTTCATCTCTATCAAACGATGCCGAGAAGCTAGATGCCCGCGATAAACTACTCTCCCGGCTGAAACTTCTAGAAAGTGTAGATTCAAAGCTCGAATCAGCAGACGACTGTTCAATTTCAGCCAAACGAATTCTTTTCTTTTTGGGAGGAAGTTTTTCGGTGGGTAGCTTTGATAGCGTTTCGCTTCGTTGAGGCCAGTTGAATTTTTCTGTCTTCTCCAGATCGCCGCATTGGCATTCCTGGTCTCTATCTGGCTCTTCTGTAACCAGTATTTCAGGGACTTGTATGTTATGTTGGCGAACAAGTCTTAGGGGCTGTACTGCTGCATTCTTTTCATTAGGGGAAACTCTACATTCATGATGAATTTGATGCCGTGTTGCTTCGGCTGCCTGAAGACTTTGGGAAGCACTTAAGCGTGGATGCTTCTCTTCTTTAATTGCATTATTCAAGGAATGGAACTTCTCAGGCTTATTAGCTGGGAAAGAAATAGGTGATATTCTTTCGAATGAATCTGCTTTTTCAAATGAACTAGGTCGGCTTAGGGAATTTGTGTGCTGAATCACGGAAATCCCGGCTCCTTGCCGTTTCAGTTCATTCTTTTCATGCACAATTGGAACACTGTGATTCTTCCCATGCAGCAACGTTTTTGGCTCTGTGGCTTGCTCTGTGATTTGAGTCTCCGTCTCATCATGTGCCAGTCTCTGGACTGAAGTGTTGTATGAATCCAGGAGAGCAGCTTGTTTAGAGACAGCGTCACCTGGTTTATTTTGGCTCTCTACTTCTGCAATATTCTTTGACAGGCTACTAGTATCATTTGTTGGTGCCTCGTCATCCTCATCGCCAACACTTTTCATTTTCCTCCTTTTTCTTATCTGGGGTGTCTGCTCCCACACACCAGTCGACGTCGCTACACGGTAATGAAGGACTTGTGGTTGTGTACTGTTCACAGTAGTTTTATGCTCAGAGTCTCGAATAGCTGCCTTGGTTTTTGGTCCATGCAACTCTGAACAATAAAACTTTTTATGGTTCTCAAAATTCTCCAGTTTTCTATATCTATTTCTGCAAGTCTCACACTCAAACATTATCCCTCGGCCTTGATGTGATTTTTTGATTTTATCCAAACTTGAGCCTTGTACAAATGACTTGCTTCTTGCCAATAATAATTCATTGGATACACTGGACCCGTAAGTTTCATCTACAGATCGTGCCGGTCCAAATGTGTGCCCTTCACTGGATGAAGAATCTTCTATTGCTGTTTGACGAACAAGTGTGCGAGTGTGCCCTGTCTGGAGCTGTGGAGGGGAAGGTCCTGGCGCAAAGACATCATCATACAAAGAGGCAATTTTATCATCAAAAGACTGACTTCCACGTAGTGGATGTGGAGGAGGGATTACATTGGTAGGTATAGCTGAATAACTGGTAGTGGGCATAGAATTACTTCTGGTTATGGGCAAACAGTCAAGGGTTGGTACAGACAAGAGAAAAACTTGCTTTGACTTTTCAGTTGGTGTAAAAGGAGACTTTGGTATATCAGAACTTGAGCTTGTTCTTCTCCCCATTGGTTTTAGGTCAAACTGGAAGGAATCTTTAAAAATATAGGATTTGGGGGAATCAATACTGCCTCTTCTAGAAAGGGATGTTCGACGTGGTTTCACACTGTCCAACTGCTTGTCATCCACTACTGCCTCATTATCAGATATTAATTTTGAAATGCGTTCTTCAAGGGTTTTTGTGGCCAAGGGTGGTCTCATTTGACCTGATGAAAGGAAAGACTTGTCAGGACAAGTAGTTTGTGCAGCAGTAACCACCGTGGTGCTCATTCGTGGCCCACAAATTTTACTTAAGTCTTTTTCAGTTGAGGGGGGTCCTTTCAGAAATGGAGCTGGTGGACTCATGGTCTGGTCTGCACTTTCTGAACGTGAGAAATAGCCTGAATCAGTGCTGCCTAAGCTTCTAGGGCTCAGGAGACCTTTTCCTTGTTCTTGAGAACAATCTGTTGCCTGTTGTCTTTGTAACTGTGCGTGTATTGTTGTCCCTAGGGGGGTTCCGGGCCGTTCCTCAGAAATCTCTGCTTGTTTTTTCTGATATTTGTTTGTATCAAAATCTTTTATCAAGTCACTGTAAGGTACATCTGGTTTCACATTTGTGACTGTAGAGCTGGGGACTGTTACTTTGAGCCCATCATGTTGTAAAGGAGACACATTTATAGGGTAAACAATGACCTTAGGTAAAGCTGTTCTTGCTTGAATAGTTGACTCCTGAAATGAGGAATTGCCTACCGTATACTCTGAGTTGCTTAGTGAGATGGGATTCCCTTTGCGTAAGGGTTCGGAATTAGGAGGGATCTTCACTCCATGAGTTGGTTCCAGTTCTAATGATCCTTGATCATCATGCCTCTCATCCGCCGTACCTTCATCATCACTGTCACCACTTTCTTCTACATCCGAATGAATGCTAAGTGCTTTATCAGATTCATGGGAGAGAAACATCCCGGAAGAGTCTGGCTGGAGGACACGCCCAACTTTGATAGCGTGGGCGTGGGATTTCTTGTGCTTGTACAAATTGCTTTTAGTTTTAAAAGAAAATCCACAGGTCTCACAAGGATACGGTCGTTCTCCTGTGTGGGAGCGGATGTGCTTTAGGAGAACGCTGGGCTTAGCACACGCCCTGTTGCAATACTCACAGACATATTTCCCCATTTTTTTAGGCTTCTGGACTTTAAGGAGGTTACATATTTGTTCTGAGCCAGGGTTGACAACGGAGGCTATCTGGGCTGAATTGTACAAGGGAGCGATGGGTACCTGGGCAGTAGAACTGGGTAGTAGAGCTGGATTAATTGACAAAGGAGAAGATGACTTTGCTACTAAGTGATTTTGACAAAAAGCCTGAGAAACAGACGACTGGGAGGTGACTGAAGAAGTTACCGCTGTGCTGTATACATGTTGGAGTTTGAGATTTTCCTGATTCTGTTGATGTACCACAGAACTAGTGAAATTTGGGCACGCCGTTACTTGCTGATTGCGTGGTCCAGCTTTGGTGGGAACCTGTTCTTTTGAGGGAGCAGCTGAGTGCGTCTGTGCTTGTGAAGTCTTCCCTGATGTTGTTACATGCACAGTCTGCGGAGTGCAAGGATAAAACTGAGATGCAGCTACATTTTTTTGCTGTAATGAAGCCTCGTGACTTTGGGCACTCCGTGTATTGGATGCAAGAGAGGAAGAGGTGTTAACAGTTCTGTTTGGTCTCAGTTTATCAATCTGCATTCCACTAGAAGGGCACTCGTGTGCTAAAGTGTTCAGCTCAGGCTCCATAGCTTTCAGTAAGACATCAAATGCAGTATTGGTACAGGAGGACAAGTTATTACAATCAACAAAACTAATACATTCATTATTATCTATCTTTGATATACTTGAACAGCTAGTGAGACCTTTCTTCACTGGTAAATGTAGTTGAGTTGAACTGTATTCTTCTACTGGCCATTTATTTAAGTCCAAGGACTGAGGTAACAGAGGCGGTTTCGTGTGTAGTATAGTCTCTGCTGTAGATACTTTAACAGCTACCTCGCTATTAAATGTCCCCACGTTTTGTTTATTTTGTTTCCCATTTTGTGAAGCCAAACGAGGAGATTCTTTCAATAGCTCTGAAGTATCAGGAAGTGTTTTAGAAGATGCTGAATGGTCTTCTACTTTTTCTTTAGACTTTGCCTGAGTTGGAGTTCTCAAAGGTGATTTGGGTATTTTTGTCTGATGATTCTCAGCTACAATCTTTTTACGCTTCACACCTTTAACTGTGTCTGTGCTTCCTCTTGTAATAGCCTTGGAGATGTCTGCCCAAAGACAAAAGAAATAAAAACACATCATGAAATCAGCAGTTTAATTTACAAAGCAGTTTCAACTCACACAATGCTCAGTTCTTTTTAATCCATGCTTTTTAGAATGGGCAACTCCTAAGCTACTACCGTGATTTAAAAAAAAAAACTCATAGTAACTCATCCAGGTTTACCTGAACCTACTTCAGCAGAACGAGTCCAACATAAAACTTCAATAATTTGGCCAATTCCAGAGCCTCCACTTTCTTATAATCTGTTTGAATTCTACAAAATATTACTTAAACTTCTTTTTTATATGAGACTAAACAAAGACAAGAAATGTATCAATACTTGTTATTCCACTTCCATCATTTACTATTCCGTTAGAACCTACTTGCATAACTGATTAACAAGCAAATAAATAAAAATAGACTGTTTATGCACAGTTAACTATGGTCCACTATAGTTTTATGATTTGGAGGGAACAGTTTAAAACTGCTACCTCTCTGGATACTGGATTTAATATGAATGTGATTAAAATGAAGTTTGACTCAAGCATATTCGATAATACGTTCTGTATTTATTTATAAAACTCTGGGTGGCTCAAATGCAAAACAATAAAAACAGCATAAATACAACAAAGCGCGCGCACACACACAAACACATATATAAAACAAACTTTGAATACAAAATACAAAAGCTGAGGCACCCTGTCAACAACATCGTCCAGTACTGGGTTTCACTAAACCCTCACTCCTAATCCCTACGGGATAACACGGGATTTTACAGACTTCCCGAAGGGCAACATACTCAGTGTCACCAGATTTATTGGGGGGGGGGGGGGATGTTCCAGAGGGAAGGCACAACAACATTCTTGAATCTTACAATGGCATTGTTTCACAAAAGACATAAGCCCACATACGCTTCAAGGCGCTAGTCATCACTTATAAAGCCCTTCATGGTATTGGACCTGGGTACTTGAGAGACCGCCTGCTCCCAATTACCTCCAATAGACCGATCAGATCCCATAGATTAGGCCTCCTCCGAATTCCATCCGCCGGCCAATGCCGACTGGCGACTACCCGGAGGAGAGCCTTCTCTGTGGCTGCTCCGACCCTCTGGAACGAGCTCCCCGTGGAGATTCGAACCCTCACCACCCTCCAGGCCTTCCGCAAAGCCCTTAAAACCTGGCTGTTCCGACAGGCCTGGGGCTAAAGAGTTTTTGCCCCCCTTCTCGAATGGTATGGTTGTTGTGTGTTTTTAAATTTTGTATTGTTATGTCTCGTCTTTTTTATCCCCCTGTCTGTACCCCTTTCCCTGATTGAATTGTGAGCCGCCCTGAGTCCCCTTCGGGGAAAAGGGCGGCATATAAATGTAATAAATCCAAATCCAATCCAACATGGCCCTGTGCCATGAATAGCTTTAAAGGTGAAAGACAACGCTTTGAATTGTACTCAGAAACATGCTAGAACCAATCAGCTCTTGCTGTAGAGTACAGTGGTTCCCAACCTTTTTTTGGCCATGCCCCACCTAAGCATCTCTAAAATCCTGATGCCCCCCCCCACCCTCCCGGGGTGGGTTCTGGCAGGCACTACTGCTAGTTTGCTCGTGTGTGCGCTGCACACATGCGTGCACTTGATGCACAGTGCAACAAGAATTGTTCTGTGCAGAAGCGAAAAACAAGATGGCAGCCCCTACAGCGCTGCCCGGAGAACCAGTTCAGGGGCGTGGCAGGCCTGGGTCCCTGCCGGTTCCAGCGACCCAGGCTGCCAAACCATTATTGGTTTGCCCGAACCGGTCCAAACCAGTAGGAAGCCACCACTGCCCCTGTGACATATAATTTTTACTTTACTTTTACTTTACTTGAGAGACCGCCTTCTGCCAATTACCTCCCTGCGACCAATAAGATCACATAGATTAGGCCTCCTCCGTATTCCATCGGCCAGCCAATGTCGGCTGGCAACTACAAGGAGGAGGGCCTTCTCAGTAGTAGCCCCGACCCTTTGGAACGAGCTCCCCGTGGAGATTCGTACCCTCTCCACCGTCCAGGCCTTCCGCACAGCCCTTAAGAACTGGCTAGCCCGTCAGGCCTGGGGACAAGGATAGCCGCCCCTCCCGAATGATGAATGTATGTTGCTTACTATTTTATTATATGTTTCTATGTCAATGTCTGTATTCCCCCTCCCTGATTTTATGTGAGCCGCCCTGAGTCCCCTCAGGGAAAAGGGCGGCCTACAAATATTAATCAAATCAAATCAAATCAAATCAAATACTCAAAAGGTGAACTCTACTCCACGGAGAAAGCCTAAAAGGCCATTAACTTGGTTTAAACAAGGTTCAAATTGCCCCCATTAAAAATCAAATTTCCCCCCTGTGGGGCATGGGCCCCACGTTGAGAACCTCTGTATCTTCAACACTGCATTATGGTTTTGATAACATTTTTTTTATTTTACCAACTTCCAACTGATGTCTAATTCTCAGCAAGTTGTTGGCTTTTCTGTTCAAACTGAGTATTTCATAACCATGAAAAGCACCACAAAACCTGCTATAATCATTTGAAAGTGTAGTCAGTATCCTTATGAAAATTCCGTATTTGGCAAACAAAAAAAAGCATTCAATGTTTCCTACATAATAAAGATAGAATAGCATTAAAAGTAGAAGAACTAAATCAAAACACACAGTGTGCTTCCTTCTTTATTGTCAAAACAATCCCTGCTCTGATAGTTCTGGCAGTTAATACATTATTTCAGCACTGGAAGATTTTTTTTTAAAAAAAAACATGCAATTACAAATGCTACTGTTCTTTGAAATTCTGCATCAGAAATGAATTTTCTAGTCAGTTATTGAATCAGAATTGAGTGTTTTATATTGTACAGTACAAAGACGTACTAAAATATTCTGAAATCTGACACTGATGTTCCCAATTTCTTTCCCTCAAAATAACTTATAGCACATCAAGCATGGCAAGTACTATCTTACAGGAAGTAAAGCTGTATTTTAATGAATTCATAAATGTACACATTGTATATGTATTGTATATACATATATGTGCCGCAGGGGTGGGATTCTACCGGTTCGGCCCAGTTTGGGCAAACAGATAGCTCAGAAGATCAGCTGTGAGCGAACTGGCTCGCTCCTACCTTCAATAGCAATAGCAATAGCAGTTAGACTTATATACCGCTTCATAGGGCTTTCAGCCCTCTCTAAGCGGTTTACAGAGTCAGCATATTGCCCCCAACAACAATCCGGGTCCTCATTTTACCCACCTCGGAAGGATGGAAGGCTGAGTCAACCTTGAGCCGGTGAGATTAGAACCGCTGAACTGTAGATAACAGTCAGCTGAAGTGGCCTGCAGTACTGCACCCTAACCACTGCGCCACCTCGGCTCTTCAAGTGGGTCTGCCCGCCCACCCCCCATTATACTCACCTTTATTTCCCTGTTTTTTAACCCAGCTGATCAACGCGGCGGAATGGATTGTTGCACCTCAGCTGTTTTCCTGTAAACTGTGCATGGGCACACAGCGCATGTCAAACATGTCAGGAGCATGCATGCGGAAGCGAGTGCATGCACGTGAAGTGTGCACTCAGCGAACCGGTTGTTAAACCAGTAGGATGCCACCCTTGATGTGTTAATAGCCTAAAAGAGTATGTGTAGTGAATGATAATATAATCTGATTATTATTTTTTCGGGTATCATGGAGCATTAATCTTTCCTTTGGGGAAAAAATGTTCTTCATATTAGTATAATTCAAGCTTTTTATTGCTTTACTGTAACAATTTAGTTTGTGCTTTTTCTTCATTAAAATCATTCCAAAATCAGACTAAACTTTTTTTCACATCAGAACCACAGAGTTTATATTATGAGGCTGATGGGCAAGAATAAGAAGGAACGTGATTTTACCTTTTTTAGAATCTTCTGTTTCATTTAGTTCTTTCTGTGCTTCTTCAATTTTATCTAAAAGGAAAAAAAATATCAAAACTAAAAAAGCAAAACTTATTTTAAAGTATTACACTTTCTTAGCTAAGTTGTTGAATAACCAATTTGCAAAAGATTCTTGATATTACTGAGTAGCTTACACGTACATAATGAAAGTACTTCCCATAAAACCACATAAAAACAATATTATTCTCAAAGCAAAATCATTTTTTGCAATTTGAAAAGTAAGCATCATAGCCACTCATTTGCATTTGTTAACTTTAGTTTAAGTTTAAGTTTAAAGTTTTATTTTATTTAAATGCCACCCTAATTCCCTAAAAGGGACTCAGGGCGGCGAACAACTTAACTTTCTTAAGCTTCCAACAAAACACAAAACAATGAAAATGCAGGATATTACTTTTATAAATAAAACTCCCAGAAAGAGTACAGAAGCAAAATTAAAACACAGGAACTCATGAATGCTCATGTTTAATCTGTTTAGTGAAAAGAATTAAAAACAGCAAGAAATGTATCTACTAGGCATGTCTGCTACTAATTCTTACTCGGGCTGCCTATTCTTCCTTGAATGAGATAGCTTGGCATGTCAAAAATTTTCTCATCCCTCATCTAAATTAACATGAGAGTTATGTTAAAGTCTTTTCTCCTTTTAACTCTCCAACTATCTTGAACAGAAAAAGAAGAATATTTGAAACGTTCTCAACTCCTAGTGACGTCATTGACATGGCCATATAGTTTTACTGGGGACGGGGGGGGGGGGGGGGGGCAGGGTGGAGGTAGGAATGGTTTGTATTGCCTTGCTCCAGGATGCTTTATAAACTTCTTGATCTACTTTTAACCTGGGATTCTGGTAGCCTCCAAATTAAGGATTAATGAAATCTGACCCTGCTTAAATTTTTGATATCAACCAAAGTTGGCTATATACTTGTCTGCATTGGGCAATTATTTCCACAATTCCCAATGCATTTTATTGGAATTATGAAGGTTATAGGTTACAATATTCACCAGCTTCACTAAAGTAGAATCAGTAGATTATCAAGTAGATAATCAAGGATGCTTTCATGTGCTCAGTGATCATCAGCAATACGTGACGATTACAATAAAGCTACCCAGAATGCCCTGATTAATTGATTGCATAAAGCCCAAAGTATTTAGAACTCTTTCTCAGCATATATGTATGTGTATGTATAAATAAAAAACTGGAACTATTTTTCTTTATCTGTGAACTTGCCAAATTGATTTACAGTCTCTGTTTCAACTTATTGCCTTGACAACCATGACAGGTTGCTATTATTTTCACATCACCTTGCTCAGTCAAAATGAGATTTACACAGGCCCATCCAGTGAAATCTTATCTGAACTAGGATTTGAATCGATTGCAGTCTAATAATCTTTCACAAAGTATTTTATTATGCATTTGCATTTCATAAATTGTCTGTGTGTGTGTGTGTGTGTGTGTATTTCCTTATACTCCAAATTCTGTAATTTTTATTCATTAAAACATCAGGATGCTGCGAGGGTGGATGAATGGGAATGTTATTTTAACAATGAATGTTTTGCAAAATATATATATATAACTGTTCTGATCCCCTCCTCCGTCCAGTAACGAATGCCGAGACAAGCTTAACTGGAATGTACTTTAATAGCAAGACACCAAAACCGTGGTGGCTGAAAGCCAAGCAGAACAAACGGATAAGGACCTTGGCAGCAACTCAGACAAACTCAGGCAGCAATAAACACAGATAAGGCTCGGCAGCAATCCAGCCTGCCAAGCTCACAGAACTGTCCTCCGACATTCAATCCTGCGTTGACTTTTACAAAGAGGGGCGTGTGCACAAGTAGCTTTTTGTAGTCTGGAGAGGAGCCTAATGACCACCAGCTGAGTACAATCACCTCCTGTAATTGCGTAGTAGCTCTTCGATGGCATGCATCCAGGAACAACTCACTACTGGCTTCCGGCTCACTCTCCCTTGTCTCCTCCCTACTGGTCCAAGGCTCAGGCGCCTCCTGGTGGCCAACCAGCCTCTCTGCTCCCTGCTCAGAGCCGGAACCCTGTCCAGGGTCCTCCACATCCTCCAGAGCCGGCTCAGAGGGCCCCTCACTGTCGGAGTCTGGTGGCAGCTCCATCGGCACCTGCTGGGCCACAACATATAACCATGGAAAATAAGCACTGCCTACACAGCAAATGTTTATGATAATCAATTCCACCTCCAAATCTAGCTGATGAAATCTGAAATCTCCATCAACAGTAGAGATGTTTCAGAACTGATGCCCACAATAATCCAGAATTCCTGAAAACGCGGAAAGCAGAGGCAGTATCTACTCAGAATTCCCCATACACTGTAAACCATTATAATAATTTCCAAATGGTACAATCAGAATCAAGTGTTCTAAGGCAGTGGTCTCCAACCTTGGCAACTTTAAGACTTGTGGACTTCAACTCCCAGAGTTCCTCAGCCAGCTTTGCTCTGGGAGTTGAAGTCCACAGGTCTTAAAGTTGCCAAGGTTGGAGACCACTGCTCTAAGATAAAGAAGTAGCTGATGACTATCCCTTGCGACCTAAAATAACTGAACAAAACAAAAACTGAAAATAAAGTAAAGCCTCTTAATGCTTTGACGTATTTTGCATCCCATATTTCATTTTTTTATATCATCTAACACTCCTTAGTTTCTAGGGCTGACGTGCTTTTTCAGAGCATATCAACCCTGTGGCCTTTGAATCCTGCGTCCCTTTGCCTTTGTGTGGTTTGAACAGATTACTCTAATCTCAGTAATGGAATTCTAGTCCTTGCTATCAGTTCTCCAAATCAATCAGACTCAAGTTATTATGAATAGCTCCAATCCCACGCAAGCAACAATTTTCTTCGATGGTAAAGCACAATGATGCTATTTTGTCCCACCTTGGTGGCAATCTTTAGGGGACATTATTATGTGCCCAAAGACAGAGTTTCAGACAACAAATTTCACTGCAGCTTTACAGAACTGCTGAAAGCACAAAAGAATGAAAGAAGCAATTCCAATGGCCCTTATGATTTGACATCTTTCTATTTTAGTTACATTCCCACCTCCACTTCCAAGCTATGTTTTCCCAGATCCTCCTTCATGGTTCTATGAAATGCAGCAGCTCTTTTTAGCATTCAGCATTAAACATGGGAGAGCTCAAACTGAGTAAAAAAATAATGTCGCAGGTAACAAGGCTACATTCAGCTGGCAGCTCCCCATGAGAGTTGTATTTGCATTATCTGGAACATGAATAGTGTTTTCTATACAACCCAGAACCATGTAATATAAGGATCCCAAACCGCAAAGAGACTTAACATCTGTGATTATGCAAATGTGTATAACATTTCTCCATAGGTTTTGGTTGAATGAGTGAAGGTTGGACAGAACAGAGGTCAGCCTGCATTTGCAGGATCATTTTTTCCCACATTTCCAAGCTTGCTTCCTTTCAAGTGAGCACATGAAGTTAATCTATGGTGGGGATTTTTCAGAAGTATTTCTACAGCATCCTGGCTGAGATAGACTAATCTGTCCTCTTGTTATTTCTTCATTGGATTAATTTAATGCACACTGGGCGGAATTAGTACCGAAAATAATTCAGAACTAGGTTCCCTGAAGATGGGCTTGGGGGGGAAAAACCTCTGGTCCCAGTAACCAACTCAGATTGGATCCCACAAGATTATCCTAGGACAATTATATTCGCCTTCCTTCATGAAAATTCAGAACTGTCTGAAAAAAATAGCGGGAAAACATCTAAATAAGCCAAGAGAACAGAACATAGAACACTTATTCTAATTGTACTGCTTACCAATTTATTCTTATGTAGAATTTAAACTCTACTCAAGAAGAAAACTGGAGATGCCTTCCTCAAGTGTGCCTTTACCAAGGAAGACATTTTATAGTATGGAAGTCAATCTTTGCTAATTACTATCAAACTGTAGAATTCTTTCAGTTGTGAAAACTAGTTTTGTTTTGTTTTTAAAAAATGCTCATTGGATTTCTGATGATCCTGACACTGCAGAGAGTGTTCAGATGCTGCATTTGTTCACTTTGATTTGTTTGTTGCTTGCGTTTTGAAGAAAGGCACATGTTTTAAATAGATCTGCTATTGTCAGCTTACACATGTCATTGGTGCTGACGGGTAATACCTCTTCAGTACATTATGTGGACAGATGATACAGCTTCCGTTGGAAGGCCTGTAATGTTCCCAGGCAAAGTCTGCAAAGGAATTGGTTCTTTATTTCTCAAGTCCTGTTCTTGAAATGTGGCTCTTTATATCCCAAGCAACATGGCTTGTGCGTATTCCTTTGAGGTTTGACTGCATTGTCCGCTATTTCCCATTTTCAGTCTCAAATGAAAACATTCAAAAGAGCACTGGTATATGCATAGCAATAGCAGTTAGACTTATATACCGCTTCATAGGGCTTTCAGCTCTCTCTAAGCGGTTTACAGAGTCAGCATATTGCCAGACTGTGGGGGCGATATGCTGACTCTGTAAACCGCTTAGAGAGAGCTGAAAGCCCTATGAAGCCCTATGAAGCGGTATATAAGTCTAACTGCTATTATGGTTACTCAGTTATATTTCTATCATGCAAAATGTTATTCACTAACAGTGAACTGGTCTTGAAACACTTAATGATCGAAATTCCAGTCCCAATTACTGTTACTTAAGTGATGACTACTTGTACAAAAGTAACATCTTTGGACCCAGCCTAGAAAGTTAAGTAACAGGTTGTGCAAAGTGTTACACACTGAATGCACTTGAATTATATTGATAGTAAGCAAATGTACCTTCACCTAAAGCGTTCCAACTGATGACAATGTTGCTTTGTCCTATGGAAGCTGAAAATCTCTTGGTTTCAACCCATTGTCTATTGGACTGTCTCTGAAGACTGAAAAGTTTCATTAATTCCAAATTATGTGACTGGCATAAAATATCCATGTGTAGTATATAAAACATAGATCCTAAAGTAGGTTTCACCGGTTACCTCTTCCAAAGTTTACCCGTTACTTGAAATATCTGGAAATCCACATGCTGCCCATCTTATTTCAGAAAGACCTTTTGCTACCAATAGGGCAACTACTCTCTTTTGGTCCAACATCTACAACTATGTGGACTTCCACAGCCAAAATGATAGTATGCATGCTGTTAAAACATAAAATAGTTTCACATTACGGGATACATTTTATATGTCCTCATACTAGTTCATTGCAATCTAAACAATGCGCAGTGTTTTTAGCACTGCATTTCTAATCATTTGTTGCAAAGAAACAGATGGGGACAAGCAGATGGTATTTCACAAATAACTTGGAATTCACAGACTATAAAGACACATGGATTCGGTATTTGCAGCGACTATTTCTCATTTAGGACCACAAGGCCATGGTATATAACCATGGTAACAGACTGAATGATCAGGTATGACCAACAGCTTTCCTTCTGAGAATTCACTGAAGAGCTGTTTCATCTTCTCAGCCTTTACACAATAAACCTCTAGTTTCTGCCAATTACCTCCAATATACCGACTAGATCCCACAGATTAGGCCTCCTCCGAATTCCATCCGCCGGCCAATGCCGACTGGCGACTACCCGGAGGAGAGCCTTCTCTGTGGCTGCTCCGACCCTCTGGAATGAGCTCCCCTTGGAGATTCGAACCCTCACCACCCTCCAGGCCTTCCGCAAAGCCCTTAAAACCTGGCTGTTCCGACAGGCCTGGGGCTAAAGAGCTGTTGCCCCCCTCCTCGAATGGTATGACTGTTGTGTGTTTTTAAATTATGTATTGTTATGTTCGTCTTTTTTATTCCCTGTCTGTACCCCCCTTCCCTGATTGAATTGTGAGCCGCCCTGAGTCCCCTTCGGGGGAAAGGGCGGCATATAAATGTAATAAATCCAATCCAATCCAATCCAATCCAATCCAATTCTTCCCATTTATCACAATGGGCACACACAGTTCACTCCACACATATTCTACATTCACAAATATTGGTTAAAATAGAGAAAGTTGACAGTAGTGAAGTATAATGATCAAAACCTATTGGATTGAATGAACACTGTGTTCAAGCACCGGCTTCTCATACACCTCCAAAATATTAATTTTGTTTCTCCAAAAAATCAGAACTTCCTGTCCAACAGTTTGAAAACTTGTAATTGGATTCCACAGTTCTGAAAGCGAGAATTTAAATAATACACTACTGTTCACTATAAAGATTAAGGATAGTATCGAAAACTGACCTGTCTCCTAAAAAAACAAGATCAATGAACGCTTGTATAAACTTAGACTTACCACTAGGAGTCAGCTTTGTATAAGTAATTATTAGAATCAAACGTTCCCCAGTGTGCAAGGAAAGTTAACGCTAATAGAAATTTTTAAGTATTGACGGAGGGACGACGCGCAGCCAGGGTTTCAACTAACAGAACTCTTTATTCAGATGACGGCGATTCAAAGAACAAAAACTCGCGCCAAGGTATTTATACTATTTTTAAACCAATCACCGGCCGGGGACGAGACAGCAACTGCTGACGTCAGTCCCTCGGCCAATCAACAGGAACATTACGTCGGCAACACCCTCTGGAGCTCTCAGCCAATCAGAGAGCTAGAGGGTGTTACTGACAGCAAGAATAATTAACCAATATTTAACACCCCTTCCCCCCAGTTCTGCGCATGCCCGAAACGGAGCATGCGTAGTCCTTAAGGTACGCTGGGCGGCGCCGGACCCGCCCAGATCTTCTCATTGCAGGGGAAGTCGTCGGCGGAGGAGGACCTCCTCGTGGTAGCTCCTCCCCGAAGGGAGTGTAGCTCCGAGGCACGCCCTTTCGGGAAGGCCCAGAAGGCGGGCTCAACTGCAACGGTAGGTGTAGCCGTGGGGGCGCGTCACTTGTCGTGGGGGGAATCCTCTGGGCAACGTCCTCGGATTGAGCTGTTGGACTGGCGTCCCTTTGGGTGGCGTTGGGTAAGCAGGGCCTGGTGTGGCGAAGGCCCTCGTTTGCGGACTGCCGGTTTGAGAACGCTGTTGTTGAAGCAGGAGGGGGCCTGGTGTGGCAAAGGCCCATGGATGTGGTCTCTCGGATTGAGGGCTTTGTGCTTGGTGCAGGTTGAGGCCTGGAGCGGCGAAGGCTTCACATTGCAACCCCGGTGCTGCGGTGTTGTCGCTCAGGGGTTCGCGGCCACCAGCCTGCGACGGGAGACGCCTCCTCAATTGATCCAGGTGGCGTCTCCATTGGGTTCCATCAGCCAATTGGACCCTGAAAGAACAGGGGCCGGTCAGGGCAACGATAGCACCCGGCACCCATTTTGGTTCCCCCGTAAAAGACCGAGCCCACACTGGATCCCCTAGCTTAAAGGACCGGGGAGGGAGGACCCCCAGATTGCTCGGCTGATCCCCTGAATAGAGCGGATGAAGCCTATCCAGGGGAGTCCGCAGGCGCCTGCCCATCAAGAGCTCCGCGGGGCTTTTGTTGGTAGTTGGGCAGGGGGTGGAATGTTGGCTTAGCAGGTAAGCCGCCACCCTTGCCTGCCAGTCGCCCCGGTCCATGCGGCCCAGTGCCTCCTTAGCTGAGCGGACCGCCCGTTCTGCCCGGCCATTGCTGGCCGGGTGGTACGGGGCTATGGGCGCATGCCGGATCCCTTGCTCGGCCAAGAACTCCTGGAAAGCGGTGGATGTGAACTGGGGCCCATTGTCCGAGACCACCACGTCCGGCAACCCATGGGTTGCGAACATTTTCCGCAGGGCCCTGACCGTACTCTCGGCTGTGGTAGAGCCCATGAGGACTAGCTCCACCCACCGAGAGTAGGCATCCACCACTACCAGGAAGTTCTGGCCGTGGAAGGGACCGGCGAAATCGATGTGGAGGCGAGACCATGGGCCTCTCGGAGCCTCCCACTCACGAGCAGGCCCGGCTGGGGGGTTGGGCCTGGATAATTGACAGGTCGTGCAGCGGCCTACATGGGCCGCTATCTCCGTGTCCAGCAAGGGCCACCAGACATAGCTACGGGCTAATGCCTTCATCCGTGCTATGCCCGGGTGGTCCTTGTGGAGCAGATCCAGAACTAGTGGCCGGAGTGCGGTGGGGATCAGCACCCGATCCCCCCAGATGAGACATCCCCCGTGGAGGGAGATCTCCGCTTGGCGATTTTTAAAGGGCTGGAAGCCCTCTGCCACTTTGTCCGTTGGCCATCCTCTTAGAACCCAGGAAGAGACCTGGGACAAGATTGGATCGGCCTTTGTGTGGGCCGCTACGTCCGCGGCAGAGAGTGGGAACCCGGAGGCGGCAATGGAGAGGACCGAGAGAGAGGGAACGGGGGCGGTGTCCGTCTCCGGGAGTGGGCAACGGCTGAGGGCATCTGCATGCCCTAACTGTTTGCCCGGACGGTACAGCAACGTATAAGAATACGCTGCGAGGAACTCCGTCCAGCGAGTCATGCGGGGGGATAGAATGGAGGGGGTCGGCTTGTCCCCCGCCAAAAGCCCAAGGAGTGGCTTATGATCGGTGACAAGGGTAAAGTGCCGACCGTAGAGGTAGTCGTGGAACCTCTTAATCCCGGACACTGCAGCCAGAGCCTCCTTGTCGATCTGACTGTAGTTGCGCTCCGCCGAGGAGAGTGTCCGGGAATAAAAGGCCACAGGGGCTTCTGAGCCATTAGGAAGGATATGGCTCAGGACAGCCCCTACTCCGAATGGGGAGGCGTCACACGCCAACGTCAGAGGCATCCCATCATGATATTGAATGAGGACTGCCGATGACGTCAGTGTCTCTTTGACAGCCGCGAACGCATGCGCTTCGCGGCTTCCCCAGCGCCAGGCCGCGGATCGGTCGAGCAACCGATGCAGCGGCTCGGCTAGTGACGCCTTGTGAGGAATGAAGGGGGCGTAAAAATTGAGCAGCCCTAGGAACGCCTGTAGCTCCGCCCTGGAGGTGGGAGCAGGGGCGTTCTTAATGGCGGCAATTTTAGAGGGTGTAGGGTGAATGCCTTGGGCATCTATTAAGAAGCCCAAGAATTCTACCCTAGGGACAGCAAATGAGCATTTGCTGCTTTTTAATTTTAATCCCGCGCCCCTGAAACGACAGAGGACCTTCCTTAATACTTCGATGAGTTCTGAGCGGCTCGTTGCAGCGATCAGAACGTCATCGAAATATGGAACTACCCCCGGAAGTCCATGGAGCAGGCGCTCCATGAGACTTTGGAAGATCCCCGGGGCCACGGATACGCCGAATTGTAGGCGGCGACAACGAAAAGCCCCACGATGAGTGACGATGGTCTGGGCAGCCGCCGCATCGTCATCCACCGGGAGCTGTTGATAGGCTTGCGCCATATCCAGTTTGGCAAATATGCAACCCTGCCCCAGGGAATGGAGCAGGTGTTGCACAACAGGGACTGGATAGGGGTTTGCCTGAAGGGCCAAGTTGATCGTCGACTTGTAGTCGGCGCAGATTCTCACCGAGCCATCCGGCTTGACCGGAAGAACTATGGGTGTCTCCCATGGAGCATGATCGACTGGCTCGATGACACCCTGCGCCAATAATTTGTCAAGTTCGGCGTCAACCTTGGCCCTTAAGGCAAAAGGCACCCTGCGGGCTTTCAGCCTAATAGGAGCAATCTGAGGATCTAAGCTAAGGGAGATGGGGGTTCCCTTATAACACCCTAGCTGTCCATCAAACACATCAGAGAACTCCTGTAGGACGTCCTCAATTGTTGAAGTTTTCACTTGGTGTACCCCCCCAATGGACAGTCCCAGTGCCTTAAACCAGTCAAGGCCAAGAAGAGCCGGCAAATCATTTTTTACAATGATGATTGGCAGCTCTCCCTCAAACTTGCCATACCTAACAGGAATAGGAAAGGATCCCAGAACAGGGATCAACTTTCCTTGGTAGTCCCTTAAGAGTACCCGGGATGGGGCTAACTTATTTTGGGAAACTGTAGGGCAGAGATAGGAGAACATGTCCCATGACAATAACGATCGGGAGGAGCCAGAGTCCACCTCCATCTGGCAAGGCTGACCTGCCAGGTGGACATTGGCTGTGATTTTGCGGTTGCCTGAGGAGGCCTGATTGATGGAAGTCTCCACTTCCTGCGGCTCGGAAACAGTGTGGCAGTCATCTCCTCTGCGAGCTGGTTTCGGGGGCTGCTGGCGGCGCTGCTGCTGCTTGGTTCTCTCAGTAGCTTGGAAGAAGGCAGGGGCCGGCAAGGAGGCTCGGCACACTTGGGCGATGTGCCCCTGCCTCTGACAGCGGCGGCAGATTGCGTTTTTGAATTGGCAAGTTTGGCGGTCGTGGCGGCCTCCGCAGCTAAGGCAAGGCACCCTGGAGTTTTGCGGTGCGGCTGTGGATAGAGCAGGTGGCTTCCGCCGTGGTTGTGCACGGACTTGGTCGATGTTGTCTTGCTCCCGGACCTCACAAGGTGTAATATCATCATAGTCAATGTCATGCACTTGTGAGGCCGGTGCCGGGTTAGTTGACAGCTGTAGCCGCTCCAAATCTGCTGTTGATTGCTCAGAGAGCTCAGCTGCTCTGGCGATCTCGACTGCCTGGAGAAGTGTAATGTCGTGATGGCGGAACATGCGGCTTCTTAAGTGTACATCCCGCACTCCGCACACAAACTGCTCGACTAGATTTTCTTCTAGGTTCGAAAAATCGCACTGGGCCGCCACAGTGCGCAGGGCTTCCAAAAATTGACTGATCGTCTCCCCCGGCTTCTGTACTCGTCTCCTGAACGCGAAGCTGCGGGCAATTTTGGACGGCGTTGGGGCATAGTGCCCCTTCAATTTCGCCATCAAGTTGTCCCAGCCCAATTTGTATGCGGGTCTGGGAGCAGCCATAGCTCTGGCTGAGGCAAACATTGAGGGTTCGCAGCATGATAAAAAGAAGCTGCACTTCTCCTCATCCGTTTGAGCCTGATTTTTGGTAGCGATTAAATAAGTTTCAAAGCGCTCCATGAATCCTTCCCAGGATTCACCGGCGGAGCCGAAAGGAGCGAAAGGCGGCAATGAATTCATACTGATTAAGCTGACTTGTGAGGAGCGGAGTGACTGAGGTCGTGACAGGAAAATTTTTCCTCAGCGTTCGGTGCTGGCGCGGACAGCGACTTACAGCAGCTAGCTGGAATAAACTCTCTGTCCTTAAACCTAGGCTTGCGTGGAATCGCCGGATCCCATCCTCGTCGCCAGTTTTAAGTATTGACGGAGGGACGACGCGCAGCCAGGGTTTCAACTAACAGAACTCTTTATTCAGATGACGGCGATTCAAAGAACAAAAACTCGCGCCAAATTGATAACGTTTTGTGCATGTTAAGATAGGAGGAGTATTAATATAACTATCTTTCTAACATCAGATATAATATATTGGTGAAATAACTCTAACAACTCTTGTTGCAACAGCAGCAATTAATAAGCATGCTATGAAAGCTTTTTTATGAAGTTAAATAGCCCCAGTCAGGATGTGGTACATTAATCCACCATTTGCTAAATAGACAAATGGACTTAATGATATTACTGTGCCTCAAACTACATGGGGCAGCCCTTGAAGAGCATTCGGAGACTTCAGCTTGTCCAGAATGCAGCCGCGCGAGCGATCGTGGGTGCACCTCGGTTCACCCACGTAACACCTATCCTCCGCGAGCTGCACTGGCTGCCTATTGGTCTTCGGATACGCTTCAAGGCGCTAGTCGTCACTTATAAAGCCCTTCATGGTATTGGACCTGGGTACTTGAGAGACCGCCTGCTGCCAATTACGTCCAATAGACCGATTAGATCCCACAGATTAGGCCTCCTCCGAATTCCATCCGCCGGCCAATGCCGGCTGGCAACTACCCGGAGGAGGGCCTTCTCTGTGGCTGCTCCGACCCTCTGGAACGAGCTCCCCGTGGAGATTCGAACCCTCACCACCCTCCAGGCCTTCCGCAAAGCCCTTAAAACCTGGCTGTTCCGACAGGCCTGTGGCTAAAGAGCTTTTGCCCCCCCCCCCGAATGGTATGGTTGTTGTGTGCTTTAAAATTGTGTATTGTTTTGTTTGTCTTTTTATCCCTTATCTGTATCCCGTTCCCTGACTTGGATTGTGAGCCGCCCTGAGTCCCCTCTGGGAAAAAGGGCGGCATATAAGTGCAATAAATTCAATTCAATTCAATACACCTGGATGCAACACCAGTGGCTGTTATTTTCATTGATGTGTGAAACACATAGATAGAAGTTAAATTTCAAAGATTCACATATGCACGAACGAGCAGTAATGTATTTGGAGAAAGTATGTATTAGCAGCTGAGCTACCACATTTTTCTCCAAAGAGTCTTCATGATACTCCACCCTTGATCACCAGCAACCTGGGCATTCAATTGTTTCATCACACCAATAATGTTACACAAATTGATACCATAAATATGTAATTCAAAATGATGAAGTAGTAAGTAGAGCTGAAAGTTTGAGAGTAAGGGCTGCTGGTGTGGTAATTTTTTTTTTTTTTTTTTTAGGTATTTTATTAAAATTTATAGGCCGCCCTTTTCCCTGAGGGGACTCAGGGCGGCTTACAACCATTAGGGAGGGGGAACAATACACAATAAACGATATGAAAACAAGATAAGTAGTAAAAACACAACATGCATTCTGCATTCAACACTCGGGTGGGGCAAATTAAGGACTTATCCCCAGGCCTGTTGGGAGAGCCAGGTCTTGAGGGCTGCGCGGAAGGCCTGGACGGTGGTGAGGGTGCGTATCTCGACGGGGAGATCGTTCCACAGGGTCGGAGCTGCAACAGAAAAGGCTCTCCTCCGTGTAGTCGCCAGTCGACATTGACTGGCGGATGGAATTCGGAGGAGGCCCAGTCTGTGCGATCTAATCGGTCGGAGGGAGGTAATCGGCAGAAGGCGGTCTCTCAAGTACCCAGATCCACTACCATGGAGTGCTTTAAAGGTGGTCATCAGTACCCTGAAGCGCACCCGGAGATCGACAGGTAGCCAGTGCAGCTCGCGGAGGATGGGTGTAACGTGGGCGAACCGCGGTGCGCCCACTATCACTCGCGCGGCTGCATTCTGGTAACACTGATGCTACTATGCCTGTCACAAAAATACTCGTTGGTCTGAAAACAAATTTCTTGCAGTTCAAGAGCACGTTTGAATAGACCATACAATATATTTGATTATGCCTGAAAGATTTCACCTTGCCTTAATTCAAATAAAGGTAAGCTTCTACATACGACTGGAGTTGAGCCTGGAATTACAATAGTAAATTGTTGCAGATAAGCAGGTCACCATGTGACCAAGCCTAATTTCACAATGTTGCTGCAATTGTTAAGTGAACACCATGGTTGTTAAGTGAATCCATTTTAGCCACTGTTTTGGTATGGTGTTCCCAGAGGGCCCACCCACCCACCCGCTCTCCTTACCACTATTTGAGCCGAATAGGGCATTTGCGCATACGCACGGAGCATACGGCACCTGCGCAATGCTCCGCCGAGCAGCTGGATTGTCGTGGGCAGTGGGTACGCATGCGCGTGCTGTGCACGTGGTGGGCAACCGGCCCCATTGCACCGTACCCGTTGCACCGGGATCCAAAACCCACCACTGGCCCACTCCTTACCTGCACCCAGGTTTCCTTATCTTGTTTCAAAAACAAGGTTTTAGGCAAGCCAATTAAAATCCAGTTTTCACTCTTGGTTAGCTGCCCGTAGGCCCTCAACAAGAGCTACCCACAAGTTGGAACTTTGTATGATACTTACAATAACCTTTAGAAGCCTAGCTAGCTTTCAATTTTAGATCTCTGTAGTAAGATTGCAATGATTTGGGACCCAAAAATGCCTAAAAGTCTTTTTATCAGCAGTTGAACATTTGGCCTTGTTGATGGTCTTTATTATGTAATAAATCGGTGCCACATAGAATTAAATTTTATCATATTAACCGCCAAAAGAATGTTGCAGTGCTGCCATCTGTTCACTGATCTTAAAGTTTACTACTGAAGACAAGACATATAATAACTTAGAATAATACATCAATACAGACTACAAAGTGGGGGCTTTCAAATGGGGGGAGAGCTCCTATGGAAACCTGAAGATTAACCAATGTATTATAGTATGAGGTTCTGTGAATAAGCATCATAAAATAAAATATGTTTATTACAGTTATCAGCAAATTAAAATGGGGTAATGTCACAGTGTGTTTTGCATTTCTCTAATTTCCCTTGTGTTTTCATGTTTCCTGTTGAAGGTAACCATTTAATAAAATATTTTAAATGGTAAATAAAATATGGTAATAAAATATTTTATTAAATGGTTTAATAAATTTAGCCCATTGAACAGGACACTGTTTCTATAAATCACACCAAGCCATAATATGGTTTCTTTCTGATTTACATATCATGCACAAATTGATGTATATGCACCAATAAATATATTGTTAATTTAAGAACAATAAAAACGAATGTAAAGCTAGCAATAGTAACATCTGAGGCTTAATATGATGTATGAACAGGTTTATGAGATACAATTTTGACTTCCTGGGTTATGTATAGATATTTGTTTGCATGTTGTCTGAACTTTTAATCAATCCTGAGACATGCAAGGCAAATACTTTAAAAGCAGAAATGGAAATTATTCATCATTATTTTGCTCATCTACAGAACTAACCCAGACTTGATAATAAATCGTGCTTTAAACAAATTTAATGTGATATGTGAACGTAAGGAACTATAATTCAAGTACAAGGGTGGCTTATCAAGAGCAAAAGCGTTTTTTACAAAATAAAATAAGATTTATGTGAGTCAAAGGAGAGAGATAGAACCAAAAATGTTTCAAATATATACTTCATCTCTCACAGTAGATGGCAGCATCAAGCTGACCTTGGCATATCAAGAAAAAGATAAGCACAGTTATTAATATTAGATGAAACTACAAGGAAATCCCAGTTTTTATAACTAAGTAGGGTATTTGAAAAAACATCCTAGAATGTGATTAAAGAACACCATTTTATAAAGTTTCTAAGAATACTTTGCAAGTGGTCATGAGGTCACTAGAATATGTCCTTGAGGAAGCCTTTAACTGAATTATCTAGTTTCTCGGGGGGGGGGGAACCCCACACATTTTAAATTGTTGGGGGTCACATTATGCTACAAGAGGATTTTATATGTCTACATAGCTTATTCTCTCTCTCTCTCTCTCTCTCTCTCTCTCTCTCCTTCCTCTATTCTTTTGGATGGGGATTTATTTTTTGCAGTTTTCTCTGGCCCATCAGTAGAAACAGAAGCATAAATTTTTATACCTGATGCAATAAACCAATTTACAATTCTCAGAAATAGTTAGCATTTCTTCATTTCCCACAAGGTCAGAATATATGGCTCAAATGTATACAACAATATATGTCTCCATTACTTATTTTGAAAATATATTCCAGACTTTTTCATATCCCTCCCTTCTCACCTATATGGGCGTTAGGTGTCTTCTCAAGTCCTCTTCCAGAGACCTGGAAGTTTGAGGGTTCTGCTCAGTACCTTAGCTGTTCCTTGCACTGCACTGTTCTGGACAGAGATCTCTGATGTTGTTTCTGTGATCTGTTGGAGCCTTTCTCCCAGATTAGGAATCACAATCTCCAGAGCTCCTATCACCACTTTGGATTTTACTTGACACATCCTCTCTAATTCCTCCCAGTATTTCTCCAGTTTCTCATACTCCTTGATGTTGCTGTCATTTGGCCCCCTACATCTATCAATACCACTCTCCTGGTTCTTGGTTCACCGACAAATGCACGATAGACACATGCGCGCCGACAAAACCGTGACGGACAAATGAGCACCGTCAAAACCGCTAATTGATTTTCGACACTAGCGCGATGACAAATGCACGACGACAAAATCGCGTCATCAACAAAATAGACAGCCCAGTGAGTGTGCTGGGCCTTTAACATAGTGGGACGCGTATACGTACGTTATAACCCTAACCCTAACCCTAAAAAAATTTCGATGTTATTGTGCTTGTCATCGCGCTTTTGTCGTCACGCTTTTGTCGTCGCAAATTTGTCGCCGCGAATTTGACATAGCATTTTAATCGGCGCTATTTTGTCGGCGCGCATATGTCTATTGCGCAATTGTCGGGTCACGCTGGTTCTTGTCTATTACCACGATGTTTGGTTGATTGATCAGTATCTGTCTGCTTCTCTGGATCCGGAAGTCCTATAGGATCCTCTTATTCTTCACAATCTTCTCTGGAATCTCCCATCTGGTTTTGGGAGGGCCTATGCCACATACTGTGCAGATGTTTCTGAAACACAATGCCAGCTATTTGATGGTGCCGTTCAGTATATGCTGTTCCTACCTGCCCAAAATATATGTAATGAACCAGAATTCTGAGCTGTTGTGCTGGATATCGTCACAATTAACTATGTAATTGTAATGAGATCTAATTCTAATCATACTATCCACTTCAAGAACACAACATAATACAGATGAAGACATTCCATGGTTCCCTTAAATTATAAGGGTATTTTGCAATAAAATCAGGAGATGTGTCATGCTTTATTTCCGTTGCCCAAGAATTATTTACTGAAAATCTGCACTGGGAAACCTCAAAGTGAAAGAGTTTATTCTTTTCTTTCGGTTGACTATAACAGCTAAAATGCAGTTAAAAATAATTGTAAGGTCAGGAAACAGTTCTGATTTCGATCTATTTACCAAGTAACTTTTTACTACTCAAGCTAAGAATCAAACATGCTTGAGAAATAGATTCCCCCTCCCAAAAAACCAAATTATCCTCAAGCCCTTAAGAAGCTTAATAGTAAAACAACTGTGGGCCTCCCTAAAGGAAAAAAAACCCCATCTGATAGCTATAAACAGCAATTGTTGTACAATATTTATGAAGCTGGAGAAAGACATACCAGAACAGCAACAAAAAGCTCGTACATAAATATAAAGCAGCATTACAGTTTGCAGCACAGTTCCCCAAACCTATGCTAAAAAAAAAGAATAATCAGAAAGTTATACCAACACAAGAAGCCATACTTTGTATAGCTAACAAAATCAATACTGATCATTACTTGCACCCATATAAAACAGTAAATTGAACAGATAATTTTAAACAGATTTGGATTACATATCTTATTTAAAAAAGCAATGTATTTTCTTATAAATGCTATTACCTATTAATATATTTCAGTTAACTGTACAATGTTTAAGACACCACCATAACCAGTTTTCTCCTCCTATGAATTATTACAACCCTATGATAGTATCGTCTTGTTGCGGATATTCATACAATTTGAATATTTATTTCATTATTTTTTTAAAAAAAGACTATCTATAATATGTCTAGAATGCTGGAACAAATATATATTAGCGCCAGCATTCAAAAATAAATGGTTGCTTGTCCCACCTGATGTTTGAAATATCTACTACACAAGAACACAAACATCAGTAAGGCACATGGTAATTAATAACTGTTTCACAGGGTAATTTTAGTACATACAAGCCCCATCAGTGACTATTTGCATAAGTGAGATAATCTCTACCATACAATCCATAACTATCAACCCAAAGATTTTGCATTTACATCTCAAGATTTGAAGCAAGAAGGAAAGTAAAGACCATCTACATTTAGAACACTTGGTCTTTCAAAATCCAATATGCTTATCCTGCAAATTCAGTTACCAGGAAAAAATAGAGGTCAGTCAATTAATTACCACATAATAATTATGAATTGCTCTGTACCTATAATGCAATCTTATTTCCTACTTCTCATTCCTTTCCATTCCTTTCCAACTGCAATAGGGTCATTTTAATATAGGGTATTTACTCGAAGTTGTTGCCAGAACACTTGCAAGCTATCAAACATGAAAAATATGAATAACTAAAGGCAAAATCATATTGACATTCTCTTAATTATAGACATAAATTTAAATTTAGTAAACTTAATAAACATTTTCCAAAACACTGTACTGATATGTTAGGATTACAGAGAAAGAAATCATCAAAATTTATTCCCAACAGAATCTTTTAAAAATAAAAGTAGCAATATCTGCTTTTCTTTAAATGCCCACTTGGACCAGTAATAATTGATGGAGAAAATGAAAAGAAAAAACCCTAGAACTTACCAAAGCAGACAGAGCCTTCTTCTATACAGTAATTTTTTTCATTCATGCTAAAAATCTCCCAGTGACTAACTCTCGGGATGGTAAAACACTTTAACTGCACTAAAGGCAGTGTTTATAGTATACTCTTACTGCAGAAATGCATATTTCTGTTTACATACTGCTACGCTGCAATGTAACACTTGGATGACAAGCAAACGCAAAATCTACTGTACTCTGAATTCTACAGCAAATTAATCTTACAAACCTGGGTATTTAAAGTTTGTTCACGTGACGATATAAACTGCAATCGAGCCTTCGTGCAGATATTCACCCATGAATTATTTCTATTTATAGCCCTCTCAATATTGCAAACTTCTCCCTTTTTAAAAATAAAAGGAAATGCAACATTGTCTAAAACACCGCAGAAATAATCCCTAGATCCCTTCCTTCCAATAAATTCCTACCCATTGCTTTATACTTTTTTTTCTCGTAATCTAGAATAATTAGGCAGCTTTTTAATAGTCACATTACCCGAGAGCTGACAGGTCATCCCCCATTATAATGCCACAATACACCTGAATTGCCCTGCCACATCATGCTATATTCAAAGCGCAATTCTAAGACGTAATCTCTTGCAGGCTTAGGGATCCTAGGGATCCTCCCCCGCTATCTCTCCATGGCAACAGTAGCTACAGTAAAGGCAGTCCACCTCTTACGCAAGCAAAGGGAATATGAAACATTGCCAAGAGAGAGGCCACAAATGCCAGCAGTCAAAACATCACTCTTTACTCCTCCCTGTTTAATTGTCGTCTTAAAGAAACAGCAATCAATCCGATTGGACTGGCTTCACGTTAGGAAAAGCCTGTGCACGTTGATCTGCATTGGGTTGGCTGGAAGGGGGAGGGGGGGAACGTTGCCCCAGATAATGGCAAATTAGAACAAATTAGAAAAGTACTTTCCAGCGCTTGAGAGGCACCTTCTTCTCAAACCCTTCCAGAAAGGCTTTGCTTTCCGCTCCTTTGATTGCCAGGGTTTCAAGCACCATATTTGTCATCCTTCAGTGTGAAACTCTTTTTAAGTCCAGGAATACGACAATATCCTACCTTTGAAAAGTTTTGCAAACTAAAAGCTTCCTTTGTTTTCTTTGCACAACACCCAACAAAGAATATGTCATTGTTTTGCTTTTACAAACTTGTGGGATGTTTAAATAAAGTTAAATTAAGAGTCAGGTGTTTATTTTGAACAATTACTTTAAAAAAATAGATAAGTGAGAGAGTAGAATAGAATCTGGAAGGGACCTTGGAGGTCTTCTAGTCCAGCCCCCTGCTCTGGCAGGAGAACCCTATACCAGTGGTGGCAAACCTTTTTTTGGCTCACGTGCCAAAAGCGGGGGGACCGCAGGGTGGTTCTGCGTAGGTCGTGGCACGACATAACCGCGAACGTCAAAAGCACGCTGACAACACTGCGGCGCTAAAACCGCGATGTCAAAAGCGCGCCGACAACAGCGCGCTGACAACAGCGCGCCGACAGAAGCGCGATTTAACTTAAGGTTAGGTTTAGGGTTAGGTTTAGGGTTAGGTTTAGGGTAGGTTTAGCGTTAGGTTTAGGGTTAGGTTTAGGATTATTTTTAGGGTTATGTTACAGCGTGCTTCTGTCGGCGCGCTGTTGTCGCGCGGTTTTGACGGTGTGGTTTTGTCACCGCGCTTTAGTCACACGCGCTTTAGTCTACTGCGGTTTTGTGGTGGAACCCTGCGTAGGTGTGCCACACCCATAATGCAATGCCGACCCCCAGCACGCATGCGGACATGACCAGCCCTGCCCCCCATTTTTTGCATGCTTTTCTTGCCCTCCCCAGGCTCCAGAGGCTTTATAGGAGCCTGGGGAGGGCGAAAACTGCCTCTATGAAAATGAAACAGGCCCTATGAGCAAACTGGAAGTTCAGGAATGGACTTCCGGTTTGTCCATAGGGCCGTTTTTAGTCCTCCAGAGCCTTCAGGGCCCTTCAGAAGGCTTCCCTAAAGGCTCTGGAGGACGAAAAAACGGCCCTACGGACAAAATGGAATTGACTTCCGGTTTGCTCGTAGGGTTGTTTTTTGCCTTCCAGAGCCTTCAGGGAAGCCTCCGGAAGGCCTCTGAAGGGCTAAAACTGGTCTGTTCCTGAACTTCCGGTTTGCCCGTAAGGCCGTTTTTTCCCACTCCGGAGGCTTCGGGGAAACTCCTGAAGCCCCCGGAGGACCTCTGGGGGGGGCTGTTTTCACCCTCCCAAGGGTCCTATAAAGCCTCTGGATCCTGAGGAGGGCGAGAAATGGCCTAGAAAAAGGCTGAAGTCAGCTGACCAGTGCGCGCATGCACACTGGCCAGCTGACAGGGCAACGCCTCGAGCGCCCTGACAAATAGCTCTGCGTGCCACCTGTGGCACGCGTGCTATAGGTTCGCCATCCTGGCCTTATACCATTTCCGACAAGCGGCTGTCCGGTCTCTTCTTAAAAACCTCCAGTGATGAAGCATCCTGAGGGCAAGCTGGTTAATTGTCCTCATTGTTAGAAGTTTCTCCTTAATTGGGCAAGAGCCTGAAATATTAGATCAGCTTTAGCATTAACCCAGGGTTCAGCAATTTTCTTCCACAGGGGGGCCAGTGGCCTGTATTGTGAATGGATGGTGAGCCCCTTCCCCACTTTCTCTCTCTTTCTGTCTGTCTGTCTCACAAATACACTTGGAAAGACTATTCAGAGCAAGCCATAGAGAAGGATTTCTTTCTTAGGGAAACAAAGGTGTTTTCTGCAGAGTCCTGGAATGCCTCTTTGTGATTGGAGAAATAAATGCTTATGGAGAGGGGGAGAAGAGACTTTAATAACTGAAGGCACACAATAAACACATGTCTATATTTATATATTGGCTTATAACTCAGTCTAAATCAGTGTTTCTCAACCTTGGCCACTTGAAGATGTCCGGACTTCAACTCCCAGAATTCCCCAGCCAGCGAATGCTGGCTGGGGAATTCTGGGAGTTGAAGTCCGGACATCTTCAAGTGGCCAAGGTTGAGAAACACTGATCTAAATTGTTACAATTTATTAAAATAGCATAGTCTACATAAGGTACAAGATAGAATTACAAACATGAATTGCCTTTTTAGGACCACTTTTGAGCCTGCAAACCCAACCCAAACACTGGTATAATTGTTACTCTTGATATTTTCTCTACTTACAAGTGTTTTTTTCCCCCCATTAAGCAGGCATGGAAACAGAATTGTAACACAAGTTTTAAAATGATTATTGGCCAGACATAAATAAGCCTTTAATAAGCTTCCTAGGTCTGGAAAGTTCTCACACACATTATGAGAATTAATCATGCTTACCATAAACCTACTGAACTCACTGGGGCAAATTAATCATGGCACTCTCTTATCTACTTTCCAGAACAGATACACATTAATAGAGGTATTAAAAGCATTATGGAGTAGTACAAGCAAATAATAAATAATGTTGTTAAACAGGGATGCTGCTCCATTGAGCATATGAATGCCCAGAAGAACTTCCGCAGAATTGGACAATTGCAGTAAGAGGAAGGCAACTGTGCATGATGAATCCATACGATTCAGAAAACCCCACGGTCAGAAACATGTATAGAGGTTATATGACTTTAATGACTTGGTTTATGTTCAGAACAATTCTACAATTCAAGCTTCAAAACGGTCAGGATATTCAAGTTAGGATTTTCACTCAAGTTAAGAAATGTTAGTCTAGAACAGGGGTGTCAAACCTGTGGCGTCACGCTGTCATCTCGTGACGTATCGTGAGTTTCCCCCCTTTTCTAAACCAGGGGTGGGCGTGGCCAGCACATGGCGCATCGGCCCCACAGGCGGCGAATTTGACACCCCTGGTCTAGAAGAAGAAACAACGGCGACTCAATAATCCAATTTAGAAGCTACCAGGGGCATGGACAAACTGTCTCTGTATAGAAAAGAGATACAAAGGTACAAAGAGATTTCTATTTGTATAGAAATGTCATTTAAATATGGTGGATGGTTCTTTATGCTACAAAGTCTCATCACAAAAGAAAAAGAATAGTATTGCAGGCTTCGTACTTGGGAGGTTAGGAACCATCTGATTTCCTCGGTAAGACTGTCAAGCAAAAGAAAAGATGTGGTAACTGATCCCTGCCACCACAGCCCAAGTTTACTTTCTTTATATCACTACCATCATCCTTGGTTATATTGGTCTGTACCCAGGGGTGGGTTTCAACCAGTTCGCGGGGGTCCCTGCGAACCGGTTGGTCGGCAAACCCGGAAGTAGGTAACGTCCAGGAACGGCGAAGGGCCCACTCGCCCGCCCGCGGTCCTTACCCGGTTTTGACGAGTTCTGCGCTTCCATGCATGCGCAGGACGCATACAGCGCCTGCGCGATCCTCCAGGAGCAGCTGGAGCATCGCGCAGACACTAGTACGCATGCGTGCACGAGGACGCTGCCAGCTCCGTTCCAACCGAACTGGTTGGAACGGGGGGAGAAACCCACCCCTGTCTGTACCCTACTTATTTTAGCATAATATTTTATGGCCAAATCCATAGGCTTCCAAATCAAAGCACAATGACCAAAGGAAAACGATGCAATGTATATTGAACCTATCTTTCACACTTCAGGTGCCAAAATTCACAAGATTTATGTCATGACAAGATTTATGACACACCATCATGGCCCGTAGTTCATCAATAGCCCTCCTCCTCCACAATAAAAGCTATGCCTTTCTTCACTGCTGTTCTATTGTGCACATTTTCCGTGTTGAGAACCTGGACACTTATTGAAAATCTTTTTATTGCCCTACACTAAAATAGTATATCCAAAGTTATCACAAACACCTGCCATAAGTCATTTTGACAGCACCAAGTGGAAAACAGGATATAGAATTGCTGTAATACTGAAATAAACTATACGATTAGATCACAGAAATATATTTCTACCTTCATGTAAGTTGCCTTTGCACAACAAGCTAAACCATGATTTAATTCAGTAAGTTACACCCATGAAAATGTAATTGGTGAATAATGTGATGTGCCAATCCAGCTATGCTGTTATCTGCTTGCTTCAGTCAAGTGAGAAAAAGGAAGCATTATCTGCCTTTTCTTCATCGATAAGAATGAAGTCAATTACTGTATGTGTAATTGATAAGACACCTATCATTTTAAGTCAACTTTTGATGATTTAAGCACACATTGCAATATGTATCATTTTCCATGACATTTTTGGAAAAATGAAAAAAGCATATAAAATACATATAATGGAAAAAGCTTGGTCGAGATTACCTGTTGCATCCCTATATCCACTTGGATGGGACCAGAGGTGGGTTCCTACCAGTTCGCACCTATTCGGTAGAACCGGTTCGTCAAATCTACCGAACCGGTTAGAAGAGGTTCCACCAGTGGACCCGGAAAGCAGGCCACACCTACAGAAGAGGTTCCAAAAATTTTTGAAACCCACCACTGGTCCTTGGATATGATTATTCTACACTATCATGCTCATATTTATAAAACTCAGTGCCTCTGTGAAAGGTAAGGATGACTACTGCGTTTGTGGTGCAATCAGAACATTGTGTGTGTTTAAGTTGTTTTAACGCAAACCAAAGATGCCTTTAAAAAAACAAGTTTACATCATATTCTTATGCATGCCAGTGCTGTGAGGTAATTTAAGGTGGTTCTGACAAGTGTCGTCGACATCTTCATATCTGGTCACATGGGCGGCAAGCCACTCCCATCCGATCACATGGGTGGCAAGCCACTCCCACAAAGGAGGCCACACCCACAGAGTAGGTTCGAACAATTTTTGAAACCCACCACTGGATGGGACTAAACTCTTACGTTTGCAGGTTTTAAGTTGATTAAGCACATTATCACTTATATTCCACCTGACCACTCAAGAGACATATATAATTCATTTATTCTTCTACGATCCTGTGAAATAATTTGGACTGAAAGAAAGTGATTTTACTCCGGAACTCGGCTTCAGATTCTTCCAGCAGCAGCCGCTCTAGGAGTGTGCTCTATGGTTATGGGCAGGCTGCCGGACAAAGTTCTCAAATTGTTCGGGTCACTCCCTGGTTTACCTGGGTGCAAAGCCGATAAGTATGGGAGTAAATACAACGGTCCAGAAATTGTTAGAGCTATGTCCAAATAATTGGTACAAGATAATAACTATACTTCTGTAGCCAATTTTTTTCTTGTGGACATTGCAGCAACACAGAACTTTGCCACTGCATACGTGGTTTGTGTCCTGGAGGAGAAAGCCTACATAAAAATTGTCTGCTCTCCCTGGCAATCTCTCTAATGAGGCAAGTATAACATTTGAGCTTTTCAAAGCACAGATCATTTTAAAGTTTCTAAGATGGATGTGTTTAACATAAACATGAACAGTCTGTTGAATCTTCTCAGTAATCAACTTACAGATGATTTCCAGTAGGAAAAAAATGGCTATCTGAATGTGTTTCCAGAGAAGCTCTGAGAGTCGAATTCTCCACTGGCTAGGCTTATCAGTTCTCCTAAATTTGAAGAAACTTTTGTCAGAAAGGAAAAAATCTTCAGAATCAAACCTTTTGCTTTTCTAGACAGAAACTGAACTTAGCTGGAAAGCAGGGCAACAAGCAAGTTTGTCATGGAAAGCCCAAGTCACTTTTAAATACTTTTAAAACAGATACTTAAATGAGCCTTCTACTTCTTAGGCATATAATTTTGCATATTTACCTTACTGTTTTAAAGAGTTTGTCAGCTGCAGCCTGATTTTTCTTTTTGATAAACTGTGTCGTTGAAGAGGTTCCGTGATTGAAAAAGGCAAGGAATGGGAGTGTTGAACAAAAATAATGAAGCTTGAAACTATTTTTTCTAAATCTACCTTTGAAACATAGGGATTTGAAGTTTGGGGGGGGACTTTATTTCTCCCTTTAATAAGCCTGCCTGATCCATTAAAAAGCTCTGCAAATACTGATTTTAAGAAGTGTGTTGTCTGAGTAGAAAAAGCTTCAATTACGTCTATATGTGGCCAGATTTTGTAGGAGAAGACAGGCCAAGTTGGAGGGGAGCAAAGTTAAACATGTCATCAACTTAAAGAGTCTCTGTATTCCCACAAGCACTACAAGTTCAACCCTTCTTAAAGTATGTTAACTCTTATCTAATGCCAATTTAGTATTGAACGGTAATTGACCAGTTTTTTGTGTATAGGCTTGAATAAATCTATACTGCACACTAACCTAATTTTTTGCACCTGACAGATCTATAATTCCTGGCAATGTTTGAGTATAACAAGAGAGAATTAAAGAGCAGAATATTGCCTATAATCTATTGATTTATCGCAATAAAGCTTATAACATATTTATGTGACAATTTGTGAATTCATAACATGACAACTAGACTGAAACAAGAAATGATTGCTTGAGGCAATAACAAGCATTTTGGAAAAACATTCAAATAAAACTCTTCAAGCAACTCAGGCAATGGAAACAAAAACTGAAGTAAAGATTGACAAGCTTTCAAAGGAACTTTATAAAGAAACTCATCAACTTTCAGGGGACATTTAACAGATAAAAAATAGAGTGGATTTTTTGGAGTGTAGATTAGAGGATGACCTAGCCAACTTAGTCCTGTTGAAATTATGAGACAAAGAACTGAAGTTACAGTTTCGAGCTGTTCTTGAGGCAGCTGAGGAAAATATAACAAAAAGGGAAAAGAAAAATTGAATTAGAAACAGACAAGGTATGTAGGAAATACTCCCGCTGTACCACAAACAAGAGAACCACAAACAAGGAGAACAACAGAACACGTTTTGAATTGACACTTCAAATCCAAACTGAAGATTGACAGTGTGGACATAAATCATACTGTAGGAAATTCCTGTTAGGATTTTGAGAAAAAGAAAAGATTATGCCTTTCTAACAAATATTTTAAAGAAGAGAAAGATTCCATGTTGTTGGGATAAACTTGAAAGAATGATTTTTTACCTATCAAGAACAAAGATTCAGATTAAACTTTATAGAAAAAGGCAAATATTTCTTGGTTAAACATAAACTAACTATGGAACAAATGCAAGAAATAATGGATTCTGACAATCAGATTGATCTGGACCAACCTCAAACATCAGATATAGAAAAAAAGGAGAAAACTGAGGAAACAACTCCACAGAACTTTTGACACATTATTTAAAGATGGAGAATAAATATATAATATGGGATAAAAATGGAATGAATGCTCCACCAAAGCAAAAGAAGATATTTCACTATTAGAGGAAATTAAATGTTGATATAATTTGTATACAAAGTTGGCGCTTTGTTATTGTATAAGCTGACTGCAGTAAAAATTCTTTATGTGCAAAAATAGAAAGATACACCAATCCCATGATGGAAAAATGGGCTGGAAAAAGTGATAGAGTTAGCAGTGATGACAAAATTAACTTTTTTAACCGGAGAAAAGAATATATCTCATTTCAATTCTACCTGGAAACTTCTTCTAAACTTTGTGCTCAAAACCTTGAATTTGGGATTTGCTGATTAGATTAGTTTACCAAATGTAAAAGTCAAAAGTTGAGGCTGTAATTTTATTCTGCAATCTATTGCACTGAAAAATGCTGGAAGTCAATGCTTATTTTTCTTTTCCCCTTTATCCTACATTTCTCCTTCCCTTTTCTTTTCCTTTTCTCTTCCACACATGTGGGAATCAGAACATACTGGAATTTATTTACAAACATAAAAGTAATAGATGTTATTGTGCCCTACATAACTAGCAATAGAGGGCTTGACCAGCCTGATACATTAAAAGTGAACGCACAATAATTTGAAGTAAGGTTGATGCTGGTGAAGGAGTAACATTCATTTTACATCAACTTTTCCACTGTAAAGTATTTTGTACTATTGTTCCTAGCAACTTGTAGGAATTTGAACTTTGTGGAAATTGTAGATACTAACCCTATACATATCATGAATTAAGCTTTTATTCAAACAATTTGCCTGGAGCAAATTACATTTTAATACAAGCAGCTATAGAACAATACAAAACTAACACGGTTTCAACTTTTCTCCCTCCCCTTAATGGTTTTTTTTTTTAAATTTAAAGTATGCTGTTTTCCATCTAAATGTGGAGACAGCATATTCAGTCCTTTTTCAAATCAATTCTCCAGATACAAAGATAAAATATTTGGCATATGTGTAAAATAATTAAGCATATCAGTTTTTGTCTTTAATTATTTTTTTACATGCAAAAAGTAAGAAAAATAATTAGGACTCTTCAGGTTTAGATACTTTATTTTCACCTGGTTTTTCCTAAACTTTTTTTTCTAAACCTGATTTCAATTCACTTTGGAGGAGAAATGGTGAAACAAATTCTTTCAACCTTGATTCTTGCATAATGAAACTCTTTAAACTAAGAATAACATTTCTTCCACCCCTCTTTTCCAGTGATAAAGTTTATATGTTATTCTTACACTTGTGAAGACAAAGAGTGAATATAGACACAGATTTCAAGCTCAGATTCAGTCATATGCCACAGTGAAAAGGGCAACAAACGTTTTTTTTCCCCTATCTATGTTGCATAATGGAATGGAATGCAATCTAGCTATAGTGTTTAAAGTGTCCTAGAAATCTTTTAAGGAAGGTTGGATTGGAAGTTCCAATGAAACGCTGCTGTGACCTTTTAACTGAATATTTTAACTGGGCAATGATAAAATTGCTCCCATTTACTCCAAGCTAAACGGATGGTCAAAATTGGATTAGTCGATACCACTGGGTCATTACCATGTTAACAGGGAGATTTCTAACGTGAATTTCAAGCCAGTGGGCAAGGTATTTTATTATGTCTCTTCTGTTAAATTTATTGCTTGCTCACCTAGCTGGTTTAGGCTGTCAGGGTGGGATAATGAAGTGGATCTGGGTAGCAGTTAAGATCTCACTACCGAAGGATTTAGATTTAGATTTAGATTTATTTTATTTGTATGCCGCCCTTTTCCGGGAGGGACTCAGGGCGGCGAACAACTCAAAGGGGGAAAGGGAACATAGAACACAATACAAGTGATTAAAATAACCAAGAATCATACAGCCACACAGGTCGAGAGGGCAGGGGAACTCATCAACCCCAGGCCTGCCAGCACAGCCAGGTTTTAACGGCTTTTCGGAAGGCCTGGAGAGAGGTGAGGGTCCGAATCTCTGCGGGGGGTTCGTTCCAAAGGGCCGGAGCTGCCACAGAGAAGGCCCTCCCCCAGGTGGTAGCCAGATGGCATTGGCTGGTGGACGGAACCCGGAGGAGGCCGACCCTGTGTGATCTAACGGGTCTTTGGGAGGTAATTGGCAGCAGGCGGTCTCTCAAGTACCCAGGTCCAATACCATGAAGGGCTATATAAGTTACGACTAGCACTTTGAAGCGTATCCGGAGACTGATCGGTAGCCAGTGCAGCTCACGGAGGATAAGTGTAACGTGGGTGTACCGAGGTGCACCCACAATCGCTCGCGCGGCTGCATTCTACAGAATGCACTACAGAAGGAACAAGTATGCACTACTTTTAAAGAGACACTGGTATGCCTCCTTTTCAAGAAAGTTGCCTTAAGTCCACTATCACCCTTATTGTAAATGTTCCATTTTTGTGGAAGATTGGCAATATGTAATACAATAGTTATCCAAATTTGCTACCCATTCTCGAGGAAAGCTGTAAAGATGGTGAGCCCTCAATTACAAATGATAATGGGAAAGCCGAGGAGAGCCGAGGTGGCGCAGTGGTTAGGGTGCAGTACTGAAGGCCACTACAGCTGACCGTTATCTGCAGTTCGGCGGTTCTAATCTCACCGGCTCAAGGTTAACTCAGCCTTCCATCCTTCCGAGGGAGGTGAAATGAGGACCCAGACTGTGGAGGCGATATGCTGACTCTGTAAACCGCTTAGAGGGGGCTGAAAGCCCTATGAAGCGGTATATAAGTCTGACTGCTATAAAAAGAGGGTTATCTGAATTCTCATCCAGCTGACTATAGGACAGAAAGAGTCGTATTATTAATAGATGGCCTGGGACAGGAGTGGGATAAAAAGAGTGCCACATCCCTGTCCTAGTGAAGCTCTTACTGGTCTTTGATACTGTCTTTTATACTTTTAGTTCCCCATCAGTGGAAGGAAATCCTCGAAATTCAACCAGTCATTTAACCCATTTCAAAGTTATGGCTGCTGCAGTGTCCCACAGTCATTGGCCCTTATGATGACCGTGGGGAGGTTTTAGTGCCCCTTATCTCTCCCCCCCCCACATCCTGACCCCAGAGGCCTTGGGCCTCCTCCCCACATGTCCATCACATACTTTACCTTTTGAAAATGTCAGATCACATCTTGCAGGAGGAGATCAGGCCAGGCATCCCTGGGCCACCTGGCTGCCTCTTGGAAGCGGCTGTTATTTTTTAGCGTGCCCGTAATTCCTTGTGCGTGAAACAAAATGGCAGGCACTTCTGCAAGGCCACTTACACAGCCCACGGATCAACTGCTCCATTTTGCTGCCTTAAACACAGTCTGCAGAGCAGATATTTTCAAAAGGTAAGGGAGGAAGATGTGGGGGGCCTGGTGGGGCGGGAATCAGCCCTAAGGCCTGTAGGAACCCGATGGAGGAAAATGTCTGCAGGGCAGGGGTGGGTTTCAACCGGTTCGCGGCAGTCCCTGTGAACCGGTTGGTCGCCGAACCCGGAAGTAATTAATTTCCGGGAACGGCGAAGGGCACGCCCGCCCGCCCGCGATCCTTACCCGGTTTTGACAAGTTCTGCGATTCCACCCATGTGCAGGACGCATACAGTGCCTGCGTGATCGTCCAGGAGCAGCTGGAGCATCGCGCAGACGCTAGTACGCATGCGTGCACCGCGCGCGTGCACGAGGACGCCGCTGGCCCCGTTCCAACCGAACCGGTTGGAACGGGGCGAGAAACCCACCCCTGCTGCAGGGTATGATGGGGAAGGAAAGACTTACAGTGACCCGGGAGGGGGGAGAAGGGCCTGTGGAGACCTAAGCGGCAGCAAGTGGAGCATGGGGTATCTTGGGCAAGGGGGGGGATGCCCGGGGCCAAGCAGGCCTGGACCTGAGCTAGGCCTCTAAGAAACCCCCCCCCCCATTCAAGGCATCCGGTATTCCACTTAGCAACCTGTGCATTCACTTAGTGGCTGTATTAGAGAGAGCAGGGGGTAGGGATCATAAATAAGGACATCTCACTCAATGGCCATCACCAGTGGTAGCTGTGATAAGCAGGCTCCAGTACAGTGATATTTCAAGTACTATCTCATATTATATCATGCTTTAGTGGTTTTGGTCCTTCCTAAGTGGGCAATTCTACTCAGTGCTTTTAAGGTCCAGACGAAGGACGAGGCAGGAGGCAGTCGGAGGTAAGAACAGCTCTCTTTATTGTCAGACAGTCAGTAACTATTTACACAAGCAGTTCAGCACCTTTCCCTGCTTGACAGCTATTTATACGGGGCTGTCAAGCAGGGAAACCAACAGGCGCGCCCCTAGTGGCCCGTGCTTAACCACGCCGCGTCTTAACCAATCAGGACGCGGCTTGGCTGTTGCTAGCCGCTAGGTCGTAAGTCGAGGACTTGCCGAATAGTCAACAAATGCCTATGATGAGAAGAAAAAAAAAGAGGTCTTAGGCCCAGGGCTCAACCCTCTCTTCCAACCTATAAGGGAGGTCATTCATAGGCATTTGATATGATATACAGTAGATCTGTGGATGGTACCCAATTCTGTATCTCAATCCAGGCTTAAATGGAAGATATGGCTGAGGTCATAGTTTGGTGTATGGAGTTTTTCAGACTCTGGCTAAGGAGATTCTGAAAGACTCTGGACAGGAGTGGATTTAGCTGCTTTCGAACTGCACACAGACTAACATGCAGTGGGGACAGAACAATAATGCTAAGACGCAACCAGTGGTGGGTTTCAAAATTTTTTTGAACCTACTCTGTGGGTGTGGCCTCTTTGTGGGAGTGGCTTGCCGGCCATCTCTCTCTCTCTCTCTCTCTCTCTCTCTCTCTCTCTCTCTCTCTCTCTCTCTCTCTCTTTCCCTCCTTTTGTCTCTCTGTCCCTTTTTCCTTTTTTTCTTTCATCTCTCTCTCACTTTTTCTTTCTTTTTTTTCTTTATTTCTTTCTTCCTTTCTTTCTCTCTCTGTGTGTGTGTGTGTGTGTGTGTGTGCGTGTGTCAGCGGTGGGTTTCAAAAAATTTTGGAACCTCTTCTGTAGGTGTGGCCTGCTTTCCGGGTCCACTGGTGGAACCTCTTCTAACCGGTTCGGTAGATTTGACGAACCGGTTCTTCTACCGAACTGGTGCGAACTGGTAGGAACCCACCTCTGGACTCAACACAAGCAATCTTAAGGCTTTTCTACTTTTCATACTGGGTGAGTTCTAAGATCTCTCTAAGGATCTCTCTTAAGAATACAGGCTGAAAACCTGGAATAAAATTCCAAGTAAAATTCCCCAGCCTAGAAGGTTTTTGCTCACATTCCGTTGATATGCCAATTTTATTTAATCACATCATGGTGATAAATCCATTCATTCACTGACTAGGAAATATAATGCTGAATCTACTATTGATCTTCTTCCCTATCTAAGGAGTCTAACTGGCATGCTTTAATGATTCAGCATCAGAGGGGGGGGAAACCACACTGTTACTGCATCTCTGGTGTCTGTAATTACTAAGTTGCGTGAATCACTCAAAATAAATAATCAATATATTCTTTCTTATCTCCACTATACCACTATGCTATTATTGAAACCTGACTGTTCTTATTACAGTGTTAATTGTTCTTGTCTTAATTTTGCTGGGTTTTTAAATAAGCAACTTTGTAGATAATTTTTAATAAGCAATATTGCAGATGAATTTTTAGATCAGAAAAAGATGTGTTGATAGTATTAAAAAAAGATTCACCTTTCTTTCATATTATTATTATGATGCAGCTACAATTTTTGAAAAAATTACTAAAACTCTTAAAATGTCCAAAATAGGAAGATAACTGCATATTTAATTTCAATTCAATATAAGTATATTTGGAACAAGCAACAGCTGTTTATTTATATCCTACCTTTATTATTTTTACATATAACTCAAGGCAGTGAATATATCTAATACTCCTAAATGGAGAATTACCATAGAGTGGTTAATTATAACTCCACTTATTAACAAATGTGATCCCTCGTTTATTTTTCTTTGGGGCAAGAGCCAGTCATCAAGAAAAAATAGGTTTGAAATTCTTTAGGCAAGTACCTAAAGGTAGGTAAATCTTTACGTTAGATTTATATATAAACTAGACAGATTAAAAATTAAACAGGTAAGCCCACCCTGAAGCCAAATTGCTCAGATAGGCCAAACCATTGTCACCATAGCAATTTATTGTCCTATTAATATTTTCAATTTGTCAGTCTTGAAGATACAGACAGGACTTATGGAAAAGTAAAGGTTACAATACTTGTTTTGGGCTTCTCTTATCTTTTCCAGATGATTGAACTGAATAGGACCAAACTGGCATCATGTTTAAGAGAAGGCTCTGCCTTGTGGCTACGATTTATTTTCTTCTACTTAAAGGAGGCAATTATTAGCCATTATGAGTACCAGTGAACAGTCAGTGTAACGTACGTTTTAAAAAGAGATCAAGTTGATATAAGGAATTATACGCTAGTTAGTCTAAAGTTGGTTCACAACAAAACATAAAAATCGTAGGAGAATAAGAAATATTTTTCTTATTTGTTTGATTAATTTATTTTATTAATCTCCCATACTTTTTAAAATACCACAAGCCTGTTGATAAGAATAAGGATGAATTAATGCAGAATTTGATTTTTCAAGTCCTTCATCAGTCTTTTAAATAAACTCAACAACCATGAGATAGGATGACCGTGACAAACACTATTATGGACAAGTTACTAGTAAAAGGGATTAAGGAGAAAACAATAATTTTCATATCTGGGAGGTGTACAAGTGGAGTCTTCATGGGATCACAGCTTGGCCAATTTGTTTTTATTGATGTGTAAATGCTCTGAAGTTGAAAAAGAATAGTGAGGTGGCCAGGTTTTCTGATGATACCCAAGCTGTGCACATAATAAAATCAACAACAGATTGCAAAGAGGTCCAAAAGGGTCACCACAAACTGGGGAAATAGGCTTTAAAATGGCAAATGCGGTAAAATGTAAGCAAGTGTCATGTGGCACATATTGGCTCTAAAAACTCAGCTTTACACACACATTGAGTTGCAAGCTAACTGTGACTGATCAGGAAAGAAGCCTTACTCAGTGAAAATAACAATTCCGTGTTGCTACTATAAAAGCAAAACAAAAGGTAAATTCTATGGTTGAAATCTGAGAAAGCCAATATAAATCTACAGTGAGTTTTCATTTAGAACAGTATACATGGTTCTGAGCATCAAATACTTCAAAAGGTAGAAGAAAGCTAAAGAAAGTATTGAAAAGGCAATACAATTACTGGGAAAAACAAGAATATAAATCCATCTATAATGTGGAAATGCAGATAAAAGGAAGTGTTTTTCCATCACTCAAAACGTTGAAACGGTGTCAATTAAGCTGCAAATTTTATTGCCAGCAGATCTGATACTGCCACCAATTTAAACTGTTTTAAAAAGAGTGTGGACAAATGTATAGAGCATGGATCGTCAACCTGGTCCCTACCACCCACTAGTGGGCGTTTCATGATTCCAGGTAGGCGGTAGGGACATCGGAGGTTAAAACCTCCTTTTGAGCGAGTGGGCAGCAGGGGTGGGTTTCAACCGGTTCGCGGCGGTCCCTGCAAACCGGTTGGTCGGCGAACCTGGAAGTAAGTAACTTCCGGGAACGGCGAAGGGCGCGCTCGCCCGCCCGCGGTCCTTACCCGGTTTTGATGAGTTCTGCGCTTCCACGCATGCGCAGGATGCATACAGCGCCTGCGCGATCCTCCAGGAGCAGCTGGAGCGTCGCGCAGACGCTAGTACGCATGTGTGCACCACACGCGTGCATGAGGATGCCACCGGCCCCGTTCCAACCGAACCGGTTGGAACGGGGCGAGAAACCCACCCCTGGTGGGCAGGCACGAGCACACACATCAATAAACCAAAGTGCGCGTGCACGCAAACAAGCAAACATGTGGGAAGAGGAAGGGGAGGAGTGGAAACTGATAGCAGGGACAGGCAGAAGCTACCACATATCTTGGAGAATCAGGCTTTAGTGCTGTTAATCATATTATGAGCAAACAGAGAATATCACCGAAAGAGGAGATCTTCGTTTGTTCCTTACGGAAATCGAACCAGATATCAAATATTTAGCCTCGCGGCATCAGCCTCAAAGATCTCATTAATCACTAGTAAAGCTAATTTCAACTTACTTTATTGTTTTCTAATTAAACTTTGTAAAGTTAAAAACATTATAAACATACCTAAAGAAATGAAAAGATAAATGTACGTACATTTCTTTTTTTTTTAAAAAAAAAAAACACCCTCCTGTCTAAAAAAAATATTCCGCACTTGCGCAAAAACTGGTGGGAGGTAAGGATATTTTTCCATCAAGAAAGATCCATTAGTGGGCAGTAGGTAGAAAAAAGCTTGACTACCACTGGTATAGAGGGTGAAGCTATCAATGGCTAGGACATGGTCCATTGCCCTCATCCAAGCAAGAGTCTTCCTGTGTTCTGAAAAGGGTCTATTGACTGCGATGCTGCCCCAAAGAAGAGACTACAAAGCCCAAATGGCTGTACTTTGCCATATTGTCAAAATCTCTTCTGCACAGTTTATGCCAGAAGTGTCAAATCTACAGCCCTGGTTCCTAGAGATTGCCTTGTACCCAGGGGTAGATTGCTGTCAGCATTACTGCCGGTTCGGTGCACGCACAATTTTGCATGCACGCACACCTCCTGCCAGCCAGCTGATTTTCAGGTCTGCCAGGCAGGCAGGAGATGCGTGCACATGCGCGGGGATCTCATGCGCATGTGTGGGGGCGCTGAGGGTGCTCCACGCATTCCATTTTTGATGCCAGGAGGCTTCAGGGAGGGCCTCCGGAAGCACAGGGAAGCTGTTTTTGCCCTCCCAGAGGCTCGATGAAAGCCTCTGGAGTTTGGGGAGGGTGAAAACTCCACCCCCCCCGGTGCAGGGGGGGTCACACATGCATACGCGGGGGATCGCAAGCGCAGGTGGGTGGGGTGCATTGCATTGTGGGTGTGGGCACGCATGCGCGTGCTGTCACACACACACACACACAATTTCGGCATGTGGGGACCAAAAAGTTCGCCATCATTGTACTAGAGAAAGAGGGAAAGTTTATATAGAAGACTTTTGCTTTACACAAGCAGGCCCCTCTTATTATGTTGTGCGAAGTAATTGTTCTTCTTTCCTGATGTGAATTTATAGTGATGGTGGTCAACATCTCAACTGTGTGAGAGAAAGGAGCACATTAGTCCATTGTTTTATTTTTCTAATTTTTTTTATATATATATTTTTTCTCATAAATGTGTTTTTATTTTTTTCCATTTCATTTTCGTACAGTCACATATATACTGTGCATAACCGGGGCCATATAACATTAAACAATAAACACAGCCATTCCTCTTGTCAACAATACCCCCAAAAATAGAAACCCAATGTACCTCTTCGACCCTCCATACACCCTTTCTTTCGCCCCCCTCCAAATTTCCATCTTCCCTCCATCATTCCCCTCTACCCTACTTCCCCTCCCCCTCTACCACTCCTCTCTCCCGGTACACTCCCTCCATTCCTTCTCACCCTCCCTCCAATCCTCTCTCCCACCCTCTCTACCCGTCTTAATAGATTGTGGAAATACACCGAAGGGAGGAGTAGAGGGATAGAAGAGGAGTCCATTGTTCACTAGTAGCATAATTGTCACTCATATTGATATTGACCATTATAAAATTTAGGAGGAAGTATCTTTGGCTGACCCTTTCCAAAACACCTAAACTTTACTTAACTGTTTTCCTTTTTTTGGCTTTCTAACAAGAGCATTCCTTTCCAAAAAAAACCAATCAGGTCAAAATTATATAAATTTTAAAATGTTTATTAAGCAATTCTTTAAAAAGTAATCTGGGAGTTCCTATTTCAACGACGGAGCAGAAGGAAGCACTGAACCTAGACGAAATAATACGCCATCAGGTGATTTCTCAGAAAGGTTGAAAGCTGTAAGTAGAATCTTCAACCCCACCTCACACTGTTTTTGCTACAGTTGCCAAAGCTGCGTTTCCAAAACCTATGGGGAGAAAGCCTGATTCATGAGGGTAACTGACTCAAGAGACATATTTGCAGCATTGTTTACCAGAAGCACAGAATTCAAATTAACAAGCAGGTACAAGTCCATGATTGTATTCAACTGCCTGTTTCTTTAAAGTGCACGGGGAGAGTCCCAAAGGATTAATTGCTAAGTGAAGACATATCAGGAAGAAAAAGGAAGAGGACAGCTGAAATGGTGTTTTTTTGTTTTTTTTTTAAGAAGGATAACCCAAAAAATTGAAAAGGGGAAAAAACATGGAATTCCATTAGAATTGCAAGCACAATTTAAAATAAAGTTCAGTTGGCCTTGTCTTCTCACAAGCCAAATTTAACGGAAATTAACCACCGATCTCCAATATATACACAATCTAATAACTTCAAAAATTGGTTCCACCACAAAACCGCGGACGACAAAATCGCGCTCGACGAAAGCGCGTACGTGACGTCATCACAGCGCGACAAAAACATCGCGCTGTGATCGATAAATGTAAAAATAAAGCGAAAACCTTACCCTAACCCCCCCAAACCTAACCCTAAACCTAACCCTTAACCTAACCCTAAATCTAACCCTAAACCTAACCCTTAACCTAACGCTAAACCTAACGCTAACCCTTAACCTAACACTAAACGTAACCCTAATGCTCTAAACCTAACCCTAACCCTTAACCTAAACCTAACCCTTAACCTAACCCTTACCTTTATGTGAATCGGCTTGCTTTAATTTTATTTTTATTTCAATTTTTAATTTTTTTCGTCGCGCTGTGATGACGTCAAATGCGCGCTTTCGTCGAGCGTGCTTTTGTGGACCGCGGTTTTGACGGGTCACGCAAAAATTACATTTCTAACAAAACTGAATTAGAGGCAAGAACTATTTCAAATTACTGAAATGCTTGGAGATAAACATGCTTTATCTCTTGGCAATTATACACCTAATTTTATAGAACTTTCAAATAAAGATCAAAGCAACCATAAATCAGAAATAATTTCACATACTAGATTCATTTTACAGCTGAGAATGTAATGCAGTCATACCTTCTCATCTAGGTAGATTATTAACATCCATTTCCAACCAGAATATGAATCTTTTTTTTTTACATCCAAGAAAAACGGACCAACCCAATACCAAATCCCATCTAAGCTAAAGTTCTAAAAAAAATCCTGTCCCTTAAATATTTCATAGAAATTAATATGTAACACCTCTAAACAGGTAGAAACTTAAGGAGAAATGGAAGAAACGTGTCCTTGTGTTCCTGTAGTTAACACACCTCTTAGGAACAGACTGTTATTAGAGTTGCCCACAGTTAACACGTGTTGGGTGCAGTAACATGGTTTATATTATACTGTGGGAAGTTATCACCCAGCCCTCTCCCAGAAAAATGAAATATCCTAGGAAATATTGAAAAGGCAAAATATTTCTCTGGTTATGAAAAGAAGGAAACATGTTTTAAAAGACAGAATAGTTGCCTGTAGCTTCCTGCCCATCCCCACTGTTAATGGGCCATTAAGAAGGCCAAGCTAGTCCACTTTACATAATAAAGACTTCTCCACTTCAGATGCAGGGGGGATGGGATTAAAGCATGATAATGGCCCTTTACCCAACTGACCCCATGGCACCTGAGAACTCAACCAAACCTGGATTCAAAACGCAGCCTAGAGAGTTGCCCCTGCATGGCCCCATGGGAGTCTGACAACCAATCAGAATACATTTCTTACACAGGAAACAGAGAGGTGGGACTGAACAGGTTATAAAAAGCCTAGCAAGCCAGTCACTCGAGCCCTTGTGATCTCTAGGCTGGAATACTGCAATGTGCTCTACATGGGGCTGCCCTTGAAGAGCATCCGGCGACTTCAGCTAGTCCAAAATGCAGCCGCGCGAGTGATTGTGGGCGCACCACGGTTCGCCCACATAACACCGATCCTCCGTGAGCTGCGTTGGCTACCTGTTGGTCTCCGGGTGCACTTCAAGGTCCTTCTTACCATCTATAAAGCGCTCCATGGTAGTGGATCTGGCTATTTGAGAGACCGCCTTCTGCCGATTACCTCCCTCCGTCCCATCAGATCGCATAGAGTAGGCCTCCTCCGAATTCCATCCGCCAGTCAGTGCCGACTGGCGACTATGCGGAGGAGAGCCTTCTCAGTTGCAGCTCCGACGCTATGGAACAATCTCCCCGTGGAGATCCGCACCCTCACCACCGTCCAGGCCTTCCGCACAGCCCTCAAGATCTGGCTATCCCGTCAGGCCTGGGGATAAGACTTTACTCTCGCCCCTCCCGAATGTTGAATGAATGTTGGGTTTTTTATTGCTAATTATTTCTATTCACATTTTCTTTTTGCGTTTTGTCCCGCACTCCCCTCCCCTATTATTGTAAGCCGCCCTGAGTCCCCTCAGGGAAAAGGGCGGCCTATAAATGCTTAATAAAAAAAAAAAAAGCCCCTCCCTCAGCCCTTCTCTTCTTCTCCACCAACATTGAAGCATGTCATCACCTTTTCTTTTCAGGGCTCAAGCCATGTGGCCCTGTCCAACAATAAACCATCTTTCCAAGCAGCCTCCGTGTCTCCAGTGTCTTTTTCCCCACTTGGAGCTGAACCCAGAAGGACATTTCTTTCATCAATACTATTCTGCTTTTACATTTTGAATCATTTTATTCTAAGAATATTTTGTCTCTTCTCCCTTGCAGGTGTTTAACTGTACTTTCTTGTTGTTTTCTGTGTTCCTTTTTACACTTTCAACCAGTTCTTACTTACATGGTGCTTTCAACAAATTCTTACTTATATAATGTTCAAACACATGCGCTAATATTTAATGCATTTACTACACTAGATTTCTCATTAATTGTAGCTTTGGGATCTTTATTTCTTCCTCTCTACCCTTTAAAGATTATGTTTGCATTCCAAAAAAAATGTTAGCAGTCGACATGACAGGTCTCTTGACCTTACAATTTTTTTTCTTGCTTTCTCTAATTTTCTAAAGTGGGTTTGGGATGGTACTGGTGTTGCAAGCATTATAATTTACCGGTCAGCAAGTTACAATTCTTCAAAACTTAAAATTTGTTCTCAGAAAGCATTTTGCAATTTTCAAGGAAAGTGTTACTCATTCTTCTTCGCTACTAACAAAGGGCTTGAGTTCATGAGACATGAATAAAAGCTGTCTGCAAGTCAGCAGCCATAGAAATTGATGGGATAAAATAAATAACTGAAAAGACAAACAATGCTGTTAAAATTTTATGAATACATTTTAACTGTTTTCATAGCTCGGATGATTACTACAATATTGAACGTTTAATGCAACTATTTCAACAGCATTTTTTTTCTACTGGAGAATGAGAAGAATCTTTCAGGCCAATTATATGCCGCCCTGATGTAACTTAAATTATAGGCTTATAAAGCAATACTGAAACTTTAAGTGTAGGGGGTTTTTTTCCCCAAGCTAGGCTGTCTACTCATACAAATAATAAATATAACAGGGGGATAAGAGACAGATTGACAAATAAAATTGCTCTAATATAGCTCTCATAGCACAGAAGTATTTTTTTTAAAAAAAAACACACAATAAATGTGTTGCACCAGCTGGAAAATTCACATATTTATTATGGCTTAAATTTGTACAACCTAGAGCATCTGTTAAGTAGATCCAAGCTGGGTAGGAAATAGATCAGGCTAAACTGGTATATTTGGGGAAAATTTGAATGATATTGGCAAGGATTTGCTGAATCTCCATTTTTAACACTGGCAACACAACAGCTTTTCACACTTTACAAATTGAGAAAAAAAAGGTACCCAGGAATGGATTTTATATAAAACCACAGTTTCAATTCGTGAGATCCAAAGAAATTCCTGGGCTCAAATATGTGATTTATTCCTTTTAGGACGTAACGGGACATGATTGTTTTTCCTATTTCTTTTTTGTCTCACCCTTAGTCCTGGAGTAGTCTTTGTAGAAGAACTGTGTATAGTGAGAGGGAAATCAGGAGTCTGATAGTACTTTTTGTGGCTAATAAATTTTATTAAATAGCATACTCTTTTGTGAGCTTTAAAAAAATGTGTTACTCAGGAAAAGTTAATGGGACAAAATATTAACTTTCCTGCAAGCTTTCCTCCAGATTTTGTAAACCAGCCTAGTTCTGATCCATTAGAAGCACAGATGGGATTGCGTCAAGATGTTCTGCATTATGTTCATTCCAAAAAGTTCTATAAGGCTCCTTATGAGCTATAATCTTGATTCTCGCCACTGATCTCTCACCCAAATTCTAACCAGGCTGAACTTTACTTGGTTCCAAAGCCAAGATAAGGTCAGCCATGAACCACCACCTGCTGAGACAAATAGGTGGCGCAGTGGTTAGGGTGCAGTACTGCAGGCCACTTCAGCTGACTGTTATCTGCAGTTCGGCGGTTCTAATCTCACCGGCTCAAGGTTGACTCAGCCTTCCATCCTTCCGAGGTGGGTAAAATGAGGACCCGGATTGTTGGGGGCAATATGCTGACTCTGTAAACCGCTTAGAGAGGGCTGAAAGCCCTATGAAGCGGTATATAAGTCTAACTGCTATTGCTATTGCTATATTCCTTTCCAAAAGCTAGATCACTATTTTGTTCATTTGTTCATCTTCTGTTTGTATTTGGAAAGGAAATTTCTAACTTTAAAGGGAAGCATGATATTCTTTTGAGTATAGCCTTTGTTTGCTGTTCAATAATCACATGAAGTGCAGTATCTAATACAGGAACACTAGCAACATGAGTTAAGATGCTCACTTAAAGGTGGCGCAGTGGTTAGAGTGCAGTACTCCAGACCACTTCAGCTGACTGCTAGCTGCAGTTCGGCGGTTCAAATCTCACCGGCTCAAGGTTGACTCAGCCTTCCATCCTTCCAAGGTGGGTGAAATGAGGACCCAGACTGTGGGGGCGATATGCTGACTCTGTAAACGGCTTAGAGAGGGCTGAAAGCCCTATGAAGCGGTACAGAAGTCTAACTGCTATTGCTATTGCTATTCTCAAGACATCATTGTTATTCCCAGAAATATGAGAACAACATTATCTAGTCCATTGATGGTGAACCTATAACACAAATGTCAAAGATGACAAGTCATGCCATTTTTTGCTAACATGTGGGGCCTGAGGCCTCCAAAAACCACGCAAGCATTCTTGTGCAATTTTCAGAGACTCCGGGGGCCCCCGTGAGAGGAGGGCTATCTCCGGCAACTTCCAGAAGTCCAGATGGGAAGTCCAGACAGGTCTCTTTTGTCCTTGGTAGGGGGGTGGATGGGGAGAAGGGGGAGTGACATACCAGCAGAATTAAGGTAAACATGTTCTGAACTTTTGGCATGCCAAACCCTAAAAGATCCTAGCCTTGGATTCTCAGTAATGCGCATAATTATGGAAACATACGCAGTAAGGATGAATAAAATAGTTCTTGAAGCAACCCCTAGCTCATAAGTTGATATGAATAGAACTTTTTGGATCACAGGATTTTGACTTGGGTTTTACCCAACAACTATGAGAATACTATTTTTCACACACGAATATGGCAGAGAACCTATTCTACAGCACTTCTACCATTTATTTTACTCATATTACGTTGGGACCGGAGTTTAAATTGAAAACAGCCATGCGTATGTCAATTTCTGAAACAAAAATATTGATCTTAATGGGACAAAATATTAACTTTCCTGCAAGCTTTCCTCCAGATTTTGTAAACCAGCCTAGTTCTGATCCATTAGAAGCACAGATGGGATTGCGTCAAGATGTTCTGCATTATGTTCATTCCAAAACTGAAATATGTTTATACTGGAATCAAATCGCTAGAAAAAGCCTTTTTTGGGGGGGGGTTCAGAGTCAGATAGCATATCTAGCGTCAGATAGCGTATCTTTAAAACTCTAGCAAGCAAAACCTCAAGCATTTTTGCCTTTGCAATACTGATGAACCTTTTGGTCAAATAAAGGGACCATTTAAAGCAGTGTTTCTCAACCTTGGCCACTTGAAGATGTCCGGACTTCAACTCCCAGAATTCCCCAGCCAGCGAATGCTGGCTGGGGAATTCTGGGAGTTGAAATCCGGACATCTTCAAGTGGCCAAGGTTGAGAAACACTGATGAAAGCATCAGTGGCCAACAGATAAGTCATGGTTAATATGTAATCCTATAAAAACTTATGACATGCAAGTGAGACATCACTCAAGTCACAGTATTTAATCTAGGCACAAATTTAATGACAAAAGAACATCCTTTTTTATTTCATTCAAGGGGCAACCTATCATAATTCTCAAACTGTAACTTGCAACTCCCAGAAATGTTGTGAACAATTTACAAGAGGTTTGCTATTTGCTTTTTAAGTTTTCCTCTGTCAAGCTTGGACTTTGAATTTTTGCATGCTCACCATTTTTGGCAGAGGCATGGGGATTCTAAAAAAAAAACCCATTTGATTTGATGTTGATACACAATTTTTGAAATGAAAATGTTTATAATCACTGATTTCTTTTACAAAATGTTTTAATATTGTATCCATTAAGATCCATCATTATCTCAACATTATCTGTAAAGTTTTGTGACTTGCTTTGACTACATAATTATGGGTTCACCGATAGCGCTCGACAAAACCGCGGTGAGAAAACCGCGAAGTCGAAATCGCGCCCACAGAAGCGCGCCAACAAATGTGCGCCGACGAAAGCGCGCCATCAAAAAACAACAAAAATGTAATAACCCTAACCCTAACCCTAAACCTAACCCTTACCTTAACCCTAATCGCGCTTTTGTGGGTGCGATTTTGTCGGCGCTCTTTTGTGGGAGCGCTTTCGACGTCGTGGGTTTCTCGCCGCGGTTTTGTCGGCGTGCTTTTGTCGGGCGCGCATCTGACGGGTCACGATAACTATGTACTTTATGGAATAGAGTTTTAGTGGCATTAATATGGACAACATTCCAATTCTGCAACAGCTAATTTTTAAAAAAAAAAATCATTCCATGTTAGTGATGTATTAACATTGACCATCAAAGGTGGGTTTTTGCTTCTGTTGGAAATATTTGTTTTCTCTACAATCTTTGCAGGTGTGGCATCCATATTCTCTGGAGGATCTGTAGAAGTCTACATGTTAGTAATTATTAGCAAAATGCAAAAGCATTTATTAAAGCTTAAAATTTCATAATACAAGTGGGCTCATTTATCTCTTGCTCAATCCTAACCTGAATGAAATCCTTTGTTTAATTCCTGAGAGCTGGCAAAAATTCATTTATCTTTTTTAGAGGGTTTGCAGTTTTGGTAACTTTTGAGAACTCCTGCCTTAGATAAAAACTGGTTAACCTTTCTTCACAGTGTTTTGACACAGGTAGTGTTTTTACCAATACTGTTTTAACAAGAGAGCAAAGGACCACACCAATATGTATTGGTATTTGAATGAATGAGAAATAAAAACCAGTATAACAGTATCGCCTTTTGATTGCTTATTTAATTAACTAGAGAGGACAATGCAAAACAGTACATGGAAAGACCCCTTCCAAATGTATAGTTTTCATTCAACTCTTTTTGTCTTAATTAAATAAACTAATGTGCTTACTAATCCTACCAACAAAATGTGTTTATGCAATGAAGGAACAGTACTTAGCAATGCATTCATATTTTTTCCCATCCATTTTCACAAATAAAGGAACAAACCAGAAAAAAGAAAACTTTTGTGTAATGTGGGACACAAAAACTACAGTTGGAGAAGCCAAGGCATAAACTAATCACAAATCTTGATTTAAAAATTGATAAAGGTAAAGTTTCCCCTCGCACATATGTGCTAGTCGTTCCCGACTCTAGGGGGTGGTGCTCATCTCCGTTACAAAGCCGAAGAGCCAGCGCTATCCAAAGTCATCTCCGTGGTCATGTGGCCGGCATGACTAAATGCCAAAGGCACTCAGAATAACCTTCCCACCAAAGGTGGTCCCTATTTTTCGACTTGCATTTTTACATGCTTTTGAACTGCTAGGTTGGCAGAAGCTGGGACAAGTAACGGGAGCTCACTCCATTACTCAGCACTAGGGATTCGAACCGCTGAATTGTCAACCTTTCTGATCGACAAGCTCAGCGTCTTAGCCACTATGTTTATGTGCGCACGCATGCATGTATTGCTTGTACTTTCCACCCATTCCTCAGGTAGTGACTACCACAGTTAGCAACTATTCACAAATATGACGGTAATAAAAAGACCATTTTCTAACCAATCTGTGCATTCATGATGAAATTTCATGCACCTAACAACAATGTAGACCGGAGAATAACATTTGACTAACTACCGTAATTTTCAGAGTATAAGATGCTCCAGAGTAAAAGACGCACATTAGTTTTTGGGGAGGAAAACAAGGGGAAAAAATTCTGACTCTGCCTAACAGCATCCATCGGTATCCATGTGGCTAGAGGCCCTTGCAGCAAATAGGCTGATCAGCTTCAGCACGTCATTGCAGCCTGATTCTGCACAAACAGCTGATTGGCAGTTGGTTCGGCCTCTCGGAATACCACCAATCAGCTATTCCATGCTACGGGGATCACCACAGCCTATCATCAACTCCATGTGTCATGTTTTCAGCGTCCCCACGTCATGTTTTCAGCTGCGCGGAGGCCGAAAATGGTGTGTGCAGAGGTCGGAAAAGCAATGCGCAGAGGCCAAAAACGCAATGTGAAGAGCCGGCGATTGGCAGCAATGCGCAATGGCGATCCCCGCAGCCTGGAACAGGTCTAAAACGAGAGTGTGCGGAGGCCAAAAATGTGACCTGCGGAGAACGAAAACGGCCGGCGGGTAGGGGCCCAGCTGGTGGTTGAGGCTTCAGCAACATTCATTGTATAAGACACACAGGCATCTCCATCCACTTTTAGTGTGTGGCGGGTGGGAAATATATGTAGAACTTTATCTGTCTGAGATGACAGGAACAAGACTTTGCAGTTTTTCTTTGTGTCCATGTGTTTATTTAGCGACCATTCATTTAGCGACCATTCACAGTCACTAAATGAGAGATGGGTGTAATTCATGTAAATTACGCAAAGCTTTTGAAATTAGCATGGTTTTTGAACAGCAACCAAAACCAATTTCAAATGTCATAGGTGCAACAAAAAAGCTTTAAGTCAAGTTGCATTTAGTACATATAGGAAACTATAGCTTATATGAACTTAATGTCCTTATATTAACCTTTAAAACAGATGAAAAGATTACTAAATAGACCAGAATGCATATGTGCAAGAAAATGGATATTGAAACATATGTTAGCTTTGAGTACAAAACTCTTCTTTTAAATTACTGCCATTATACTAATTTTTGAAAGCAAGTTCATTTTAAACATTACCCCTTAACTTAAAATTAATTCATTGAAATATTAACACTCTCACATAAATGTTTCTTTCTTACCTCTCAAATTTCTAGGATTTATTTGTTTTGTTCGAGGCATTCTCATCCAATCATAGGTAGTTTTGCAGAAATGGAGAATAGATCAAAAGAAGATCCATAAATATGCCAATAGGGTCAATTAATCCACATACTGGGGAGGAAAAAGATTAGATTAAGTAATATCAGAAGCAGTGATCTAAACATACATTATCTACAATATGGACTTCCAGTAATCACATGAGACCAGGCTAACCTTCACATGCAAAGTAATTACTTCTTTATTATTTTATTTTATAGACTATGGCCCAAAAAATACTCTAAAAGCAAATATCCCATTGTGTCTAGCGCAGATAATCTTTAAAAACAATGTACTTAACTATCTCATTCTTTAATTACCTACAGTCAACATAATTTTTTCTACAATCACCTCCTTAAGAAAAAAAGACAATTTAAAAAGCAATACATTAATTATGACTAACTGAAGTCAATCATATAGAACACTTTAAAACTGTATCCAAAATTATATTAAAAACAACTATTTTGAAGTTTCAATCCAGAAGTATTAGAAATACTTCTAATGAAGTATTTCAACCGGATAATCCTCTCTCATGCCAGCATGTTAGGTCACCAAAATATGTGAACAAAATAATAGGTTCTAATATGAAGATTGCGACAAAGTTTCTGAGTCAGATCAAATCTATTAAATCTTACAGTTTTTAAGGAACTGTAAAACCCTTCATGAAGGAGGCGCCTCCCCAAATAGTTTAAAACTCCACTGCAGAAATATTTATTACGTGCATATAATGAATAATCCAATATGGTATTTCAAATCTGTTCCACTAAAGTTTCCCCAGATCTCAGACAGAAATCAAAAGGCCTTTAAAGAAAAGTTCTCTAACAACTCATTTTGGATTTCCATCAAACACAAAAATTATGCACCCTACAAAAACACAAAATGTTCTCTGTATTGCTCAAGAGAAAAATAATTCTAACCCACCTTTCCTAAACTACTTGTTTCAGTTAGTTTTTATTAGTGTGTATATCTTATTCAGGGTTTATCCACTCCAATTTAAGAATGATTAAATTGTGAAAAAATTTAATGTACAGCCATCTTTCTTCCCTGAAATAATGAATGGGAATCATGTAATTCAGGGAAAGGGGAGAGATTCAGAAATGAGTATATGTGGATATGAAGGAGTTATTTTCTTTGACCCCAATATGCAAACTTACTTTTCCCTTAGTTTCAGAACTCTTGAGATTGAAATTTGTTTTATTTATAATGCCGCCCTATTCCCGGAGGGACTCAGGGCAGCGAACAACTCAAAGGGGGAAAGGGAACACAAAAATACATTTGTGTTTTTAAAATGTTATAACTCTTCAGGGCCTTGCTAGGTAAACAAAAATGTGAAAAAATACTATGTGAAACATGGATAGTTCTTTAATTGGCTATCCAATTAAATTGGCTATTACTTGAGAGACCGCCTACTGCCAATTACCTCCACTAGGCCAATAAGATCCCATAGATTAGGCCTCCTCCGAATTCCATCGGCCGGCCAATGTCGACTGGCAACTACCCGGAGGAGGGCCTTCTCGGTGGCTGCTCCGACCCTCTGGAACGAACTCCCCGTGGAGATCCGGACCCTCACCACCCTCCAGACCTTCCGCGTAGCCCTTAAGTCCTGGCTGTCCCCACAGGCCTGGGGCTAAAGACTCCAACCCCACTTGAATAGTATGACTGTTGTGCTTTTTTAATGATGTATTGTCTTCATGTTTGTAACTTGTTTGTCCTTCCCTCCCCCTGAATTGTGAGCCAACCTGAATCCCCTCAGGGAAAAGGGCGGCATACAAATAAAGTATCTATCTATCTATCTATCTATCTATCTATCTATCTATCTATCTATCTATCTATCTATTATCTATCTATCTATCTATCTATCTATCATCTATCTATCTATCATCTATCTATCATCTATCTATCTATCTATCATCTATCTATCTATCTATCTATCTATCTATCTATCTATCTATCTATCTATCCATCCAGGTTGTAAGAGCCGAGGTGGCGCAGTGGGTAGAGTGCAGTACTGCAGGCCACTTCAGCTGACTGCTAGTTCAGCAGTTCAGCGGTTCAAATCTCACCGGCTCAGGGTTGACTCAGCCTTCCATCCTTCTGAGGTGGGTGAAATAAGGACCCAGATTGTGGGGGGCGATATGCTGACTCTGTAAACCGCTTAGAGAGGGCTGAAAGCCCTATGAAGCGGTATATAAGTCTACCTGCTATTGCTATTGCTATTGTTGTTACCAAACTTATTATGCTGCACACGTCTTAGACAAAACAATAGTTAAAAAATATCGGTCTTTTCCTCACAATTCATCCCAGATGCTGGAGTACTAGCTGGTCAGCTATTAACAGCAAATGAATCCTTTACCCTAGCAAGAATTTTTAGACTCCATATATAAAAAGCACATTACATAATATTTATTCTTTTTAGAGTAGTACTTCCGCTGGCCACCAGCAGGATTTCCCTTCTGTTTTTAGAATAGTTTAAGGACATAAAAGGCGCTCGAGTGACAATTCTTTCAAATAGGAAAACATCCAAGGATCTCTTATGGGAAATAACTGAGGAAGGGCAAAGGGGAAGAATAGTGGAGGAGGAAAAAACCCCATCCGAATTAACAAAACAGCATTAGAGGAAATGATGGGAATGAAACGAGGCGCAGTGACGGCGCTGTGAGAAGTACTGTTGCAAAGAGGGAGGCAAAAAACATGAATGAATAAAGAGGGAGGAGCCTGGGAAAACCCCTGTGCAACGCAGAGCTGAACAAAGCACAGCACACATGCCAGGAGGTGGAGGAGGAGGACGAGTGCAAACCAGGACCGGCCCGAGGGAGGGAGAACTCTCGCCGGGATGCCTGGTTACCACAGCCACGACGCCCAAAACCTACCTCGCTGAAGCTGCAGACGCCGCCGTGTAAAAAACGCAGGCAGCCCAAAAGGCCGGCCAGAAGAAACCGCGCCAAGGCGAGCCGAACCAAACCGCGCCAGCCCAAGCCTCCAACGCCAGCCGTGCAGGCTTCTCTCCGGCCCTTGCATTCGCGCCTCCAGCCCGACTCTCCCTGCCCCGAAGCTTTCATGGTTAAAGGAGACTCTATGGGGCGGGCAAGGGGGCTGGGACCGGCTATGTTTTCCCCTCCGCTTTGAGGGCTCGGGGGCTACAAGAAGCGGCCAAAAGAGGAAACTGGCACACCCGGGGGAGCGGGGGGGGGGGAGAGGTGTCCGCGCTTAGGTCTCTCCTTCCGCCAGCCTTCCTGGATTCCCCCCCGCAGCCCTGCTCAGTAGGCAGCCAGAGCTGCTGCTGCTGGTGCCGCTGCTTCTGATGGCGGCGCCGGCGTGAAGAGCAGCAGCCAGCTGGGAAGCTCGGCGACCCCAGCACGGCGGCGACGGCGGCGGCGTCTGGGATCCTCCTTCTGCTTGACAGCCTCCTCCACAAACATGACCCGGCGCTAAAATAGGGAAAAAAAACCCCTCCCCACAATCCTCTTCCTCGCTAAGGCCTCCCCCTCTCTGCCGTACGCATCCCTCCGCCGGCTCAGCACAGACATAAACACGGCAGCAGCGCCCCCCAAGCCCTTCAGCACCTCCTCCTCGGTTCAACTCTCTCTACTACCCCAAGCACGCCGGGATGGGCCGAGAGAGCCCCCCGAAACACGGGGGGGGGGCTTGGGAATGAGCGAAGCCTCTTCTTGCTGCGCCAGGTTGCCCACACCCGCGATTCAGCCCGGAGGAAACGTTTCGCCTACGGTCCTCGAGGGCTGCAGCCGGAGCATGCCCGCGGCCGTCCCAATCCCGGCGGCTCTTGGCCCTTACGCCCCCTCCAGTAAGCCGCCTCCTCGGGGACCGCGCCTCATCTTGGCGGGAAGTTCAGCGCCCCTCCTTCCAGGTCGAGAGTCACCGCCAACTCTCCCCGCATCTGTTCCGACTTGGGAGCTCCCTGCCCGCCCTCCCATCTCTCTCCCGGGGGGCTCTTTCTCCCCCGCGGCTACCTTCCTTCACGTCCAGGCGAGCTGTTGGCTCCGACCTAGGGAACTCCAGGCTCCAGCCAGCCTCTCCTGCCTGCCTCCCGAGAGGCAGGTGTGTCGCGTCCTTTTCCCCCCCTCCCGAGAAGCCTCTCCTTCTGGAGAGGAACCCCTCTCGCCACTTCGCACCTACGGATCTCTCGTTGAACTCGCACCTTGGTTCCAAACCCGCGCTCCCCCCCCCTTCCAAGGACCTTTGCTGCCGCTTACCTTCCCCGTCTCGCCTACCTCATTCCGCGTATTCCACATGTTTCACGAGCTACACGTCAACAGTCTCCCCGGCTTCCACCCTCCCCTGCAAAAACCCACCACCCCTCTTTTTTCCCGCCCCTAGACCAAACACGGAGGCCCCCCGGGCTGCATCCTTTCCTCCCCCGCCGTTTACACCCAGGATTAGCAGCCAAGCCTGAAGGAGCCACCCCTCAAAGCCCACCTCCCCATCCCCTCCCGCCACTATATACAAAGCCCGGGGAAGCAGGCAAGAGGAGAGGAGAGGGTGCGGCGGTACCGGGGGTTAGCAGGTGGACAGCAGGAGGAACACCCAGCCTGCAGGGGCGGCTCGGGGGTGGGGATGGCCAAACGGGGGCTTGGGGGGAGCATGCCACAATCGGGTACTCCAAAGACTTTGGAGGCGAGGAAGTTGGAGGAATTAAAGCGCAAAAGGAGGCAGTTGTGCAGGAGGGTTCAAGAACAGTGGGCAAAAAAGGGGGGGTTCAAAGAAGGTATCAATGGGCGGAGACACCCCACACGGTTAAAGCGGGGGGTTGGGCTGGAGCGGCCGCCGCCACCACTTCCCCTTTTCTTTCTCTCCCCCCCTTCCTCTCTTCCCTGGTGCCCTTCCCCCCCATTCTAGTAAGGGAGGGCGGAGAGAGAGGGAGAGAGTAGAGCACGCGACCGGCCTTTTTTGGGGGGGTAGGGGAGAGGAGAGGGGGGGGAAAGAGGAGATAAATGGAAAGGAGGGGGGGTTCTGCTTTACCTTGCTTCACTTTCTATTGCAGGAAGCGGGCCGGGTGACGTCATCGGGTCTCCCGGGCCCCGCCCCTTCTCCGTCTGCCTAGGAGAGGAGGGGGCGGGGCTTGACGAAGGAAGGGGGTGGCCGAGGGGGCTTTCCTCGCTTCCTCTATAGACCTCGACGAGGAAGGGCAGAAGTGAAACCAAGAACTTAAAAGCAGGAGGAGCGGGGAGGGGGGGGGCGAGGGGGAATTCCTTCGCCACCGTTTGGATCCTCCCACCCGAAGAATCCCAGCAGCTCTGCGAAGCAGCGAGCCGCTTTTCTGGAAAGCCCTGGTTTGCAAAGCAGCTGGGAGCTTGGCGGCAAGGCAGTGTCCTTGGGTTATCAAACCACCATTGCTTTGTCTTTAAAACGTCAAAACTATCTCCCCCGCTTGGCCTTGTAGCTGTGTTCTCTCTGCAGCTCCTAGAATTCCCAGCCCAAGGCTGGCTTGGAAGTCAACGGACTCAACTTCATTCAGTATAAATATTTTACTTCCCAACACTGCCTAACCCCGGCTGTTTTCAGCAGCAAGCTGAACTCCAATTTTACAGGTTATATTTCACATAAGAGTTATTGAGTGACCAGCTTATACAGACACTTTTTAAAAAAATAAATAAGGATTTCTCCAACTTTCCCAAGTATTTCTAAACGAATGAAATATGTATGCTAAATTCCTATTGCTAATTAAGGCATACATAGTTTGAGGAAGCACCCTTTAAAAGGAGAAGTGTCAGGGACAATCATATCATTGTAAGACACGCAGGCTATGATCTTTTTTCTGCCTACCTCATTAAAATTAAAACCCACTATTAAATCTGGTCAAGGGACACAAAAGTATTGGGAAATGTAATAGCAATAGCAATAGCAGTTAGACTTATATACCGCTTCATAGGGCTTTCAGCCCTCTCTAAGCGGTTTACAGAGACAGCATATTGCCCCCAACAACAATCCAGGTCCTCATTTTACCCACCTCGGAAGGATGGAAGGCTGAGTCAACCTAAGCTGCGAAATGCTATATGATAATACTGGATCTGCTATTTAATTATAGAAACACTAGCCCAGCCTTTCTACAAAATACATCTTATTTGGGGGGGGGGGGGTCTTTAATGGACAAAAACATGGAAGTAATAAAAAAAGTAGTAGGGAATTTTTATAGAGACAGAAAGATTGCAAGTGCTCCCACACAATTATGTAAATAAGGTAGAGCAATGACATAATGGAAGCCTCTTCTATTATTGTGTCATTCTAACTTAAGTTTTAGAACAATGGGACAGATACTGATGCACAATACTATCTAGAGCAGTTCTTACATTTCAAGGTTGACAATCTGAGAAATGACTGGGAATATATATATATATATATATATATATATATATATATATATATATGAAGTTGTAGGAAATCAAGCCAATCTCTGAATTTGTCCACCCTGCTCTCGTTGAGACTTCTACCTAAAAAGAATGCTGCACTCTGAAAGAAACAACATCCAATTCTGTAAAATGATGGTCCTGTTATTCAGATCAGGGACAAGGACTCTGGATTCAAGGTATTACAAAATTCCCAGTCTCGGCCACCACAACTAAAAACAAAGGATGGCAACAGCTGTGGGACAGCCCTTTCTGGAGGCCAAAAGTAAGTCACATCTGCAGAAATTGGATGCCCCTGCTATTACTACAGTTTATTCAGAACTAACCAGATCCTAAGTAGTTTTGAAGAGGACAGGTGTTCAAAGACCACTCTTTATCTACATGATCTCATTTTTGCCACTGTGTTTACCTGTTATGCTTGTCCACTATATTACTCTCAGTTCTTGAGTGATTCACAGCAGGAGATGCCTTCTAATGCTAAGCCCAGCCATCTTCCCGGAGTTTCTGTTTTTTTGTTTTAAACATTTTTCTCTAGAAAGAAAAACGATGAGAAAATTCGTGAATAAAAAAAGGAGAGGAGACTTCTTGGGCATTTCACATACAATCCTTTTTTTATAAAAACCCGTGTATTTGTGCAGTAAATTTGCCTGGAAGCTACCCTCTCCCTCAGGCACACCCAAGACGCCTAGCGCCATCCTATACACCAGTGTTTCCCAACCTTGGCAACTTGAAGATGTCCGGACTTCAAGTCCCAGAATTCCCCAGCCAGCATTCGCTGGCTGGGGAATTCTGGGACTTCAAGTCCAGACATCTTCAAGTTGCCAAGGTTGAGAAACACTGCTATACACGACCATGGAAGCAACTCACAATTGGGGAGGGGGTCTTCCCTTGAGGCTGAGCGATCCCCAAGCTTGCAAGCCCAGTAATCCTTCCATAAGCTCTGCTGGGCTGTCGCTCTCCTTGGCGAAAGGGAGCTTCCTGGGATGCAGAAAGGGTTAAAGCGAGGAAGGGGGGGAAGGAACACAACCATGCCTTTGGGTTTTTGGGCATCTGAGGTGGCGCAGTGGTTAAATGCAGCACTGCAGGCTACTGCTAGATCAGCAGTTCAGCGGTTCAAATCTCACCGGCTCAGGGTTGACTCAGCCTTCCGAGGTGGGTAAAATGAAGACCCAGATTGTTGGGGGCAATATGCTGACTCTGTAAACCACTTAGAGAGGGCTGAAAGCCCTATGATGCGGTATATAAGTCTTACTGCTATTGCTATATTGCTATTTTTGGGTGCTTTTCCCTCCCCCGGGAAAAGTCCAAACTTCACCGGGAAGAGGCAAGGAGCGGCAGCGCTGCCGCCTCCAGCCCTGGTGCCCGTCACACGCCCCCCTGCAGAGGCCCATCTCTCCAGGACCGAGACACGCACACACCCTCCCATGTATGCACAATTGCTGCTGCTGCTGCTGACGCGGAAATCCCGGAGGTTCCTCCTCGCTGCTGGCAGGTCATGCAGGCTGCGCTTGCCGGGCACCGCCTCCTCCGCCTCCGCCTCCTTCCTGGTCGGGTTTTCCCGTTCGCTAAAGGAGCCACGCTTTAATCCCCCCCCTCCTCCTCCTCCTCCTCCGCCTCCTTCCCGTTGCGACAGACTGAGCCCGAACTGCGCGGGCAGAGAAATATGCACAGCCCCGCACCGGGCGAGCCTCTCGCCCGCTGTCAAATCTGTCCCCCCGAAAAAACCACGGGGAAGGAAAACTTACCCCTCCAAGTCGGCGCCGGTTCTTCCCCCAGTTAAGTTTTAAGGCGAAACGACAAAAGCCGAAAGGAAAGGAAGGCAAACCCCCTTCGCTGTTGGAAGTGGGCGGGAGAGGAAATCAAAAGGGGAGGCGCCTAAGGCTCGCTCACTCGTTCTCTCTCTCTCTCATTCTTTCTCTCTCTCTCTCTCTCTTCTACCTCCGCCCCCCCTGCCTCCACCACCACCCACCACCACCCCGCTCCCCTTTGGCCCTGTCCGGCTTGCATTGGCTTGCATTGCAACCATCAGCTGTTTATAAAGACCGTCCGTAGGGCAACGGGATCCTTTTTCTCCAGAATAGGAAGGAGTGCCCCGACGAAATCCTGGCTTTAGCGGAAAGCTTGATTTGTTTTTATTTTATTTTATTTTATTTTATTTCCAAAGCGTATACAGTTTAAATTTCTAGTGTGGAATTTCACATAATTCACATAATTTCTTAATTGAATTAAGTATTTTTTCAATACTCAATTTTGCTCTTGAAAAATTTCACCAATAAAGTGGTACAGGCATCAATGTTCTGTCAGTGAACATGTGTGTACATATGTTCACTATATGTGTCTACTGTACATATATGTATACATACATGTATGTGTGTGTTTGATGTATATATGTGCAATGCGACCTTTTTTTTCTCTTAAGATTGTACAATACCGGTGACATAACAATAAATACCATTATCCATGGAGGTTAAGTAATGGTAAAGTCATAAACAGATATACAGAAATGAATCTGGTAGCTTTCCACACTCATTTGTAAAATAACACAGTGCTCTGATTCGTGTATCTCTTCTTTACTTGGAAGTGCGTTTTACTTCATTTTTTTCTAAAAAGTTCAAGGTAGCTCATAACTTTCAACAAATATAGCAATAGCAATAGCAGTAGACTTATATACCGCTTCATAGGGCTTTCAGCCCTCTCTAAGCGGTTTACAGAGAGTCAGCATATTGCCCCCAACAATCTGGGTCCTCATTTTACCCACCTCGGAAGGATGGAAGGCTGAGTCAACCCTGAGCCGGTGAGACTTGAACCGCTGACCTGCTGATCTAGCAGTAGCCTGCAGTGCTGCATTTAACCACTGCACCACCTTGGCTCTATAAAGCCTTCATTCTATTCTACGGTGCTTACCTTATTGCAATCCCTGCTGAATGCATTGACTTGAGTAAATTTCCTGAATCTTTAAGCTTGCCTTGCTTAAGTGCCATCAATAAAGGCTTCAGGACATCCTTGATGAGCCAAAGGCAGCTTTTGGAAACAGGCTGCAAACTATTGTTGTAGATTATTTTATTTTCTATTTAGTAAACTTTCTATGAGTTGGTGATCTCTACTCACAGTTCACTCACTCAAAATCCCTTGCCTGTTCCTGGAATGCCTGGAAGATCTTTTATCTGTTCAGCCCTATCTATGTGGAAATGTCCCATTATCCCATTGCCAAGTAAGTTACAGAGGTTTCATCATCCCCAACATCTGATCTAGTTTTAAATGGTGTAGAAAGTTATCACCCAGCCCTGTCCCGGAAAAATGAAATATCCTAGGAAATATTGAAAAGGCAGAATATTATATTTCCCTGGATGTGAAAAGGGAGAAACATGTTTTAAGACAGAGTAGCTCCCTGCAGCTTCCTGCCCAACCACTTTGTCAATGCGCCATTAAGATGCCCAAGCGAGTCCCTTTATATAATAAAGAGTTCTCCCCTTCAGCTCCAGGGTCATGGGATTAAGGCATGATTAGCCTTTACCCACTCACCACATGGAATCTGAGAACTCAACCAAACCTGGATTCAAAACACAGCCTAGAGAGTTGTCCTTGCATGGCCCCATAAGAATTTGACAACGAATTAGAATACATTTCTTACACAGGAACAGGAAACAGAGAGGTGGGGCTGAAAGATTATAAATAGCCTTTATTATTTTATTATTTTATTTATTTATTAAAGATTATAAATAGCCCTTCCTCGGCCCTTCTCTTCTTCGTCACCCAATATTGAAGCGCGTGATCACATTTTCTGCTTTGGCACTCAAGCCATGTGATCCTGTCCACCATTAAACCATCTTTCCAAGCAGCCTTCATGTCTCCAGTGTCTTTTTCCCCACTTGGAGCTGAACCCAGAAGGACATTTCTTTCAACAATGGTTAATTATGTTGGGGCATTTTACAATATCCAAATGCTTCTTTCTTTATTGGTAAATAACAATAACTCTATAACAAAAGAGTTAACTGACGCTTGAAACCTTTGATTTTGAACACTTACTGTACATCTCGATTGGAGCTGATAGATGTATAAAATGTATTTACCCATTTTGCCAAGTTCACTGCACTAGATAACAATCAGCTTGGATTGCTACCTAGGAATAAGAAAGCTCTTAGGCCTATAGCATTGCCTCTAGTCTTAGTTAAAAGTATTGGGAAGCTTTATTTTAATCTTGTAACAGCTAATTGGTCCTGACAAATTATTGTGGAACTTCATTAACTTCCACATACGGTTTAAATTTCTATTGTGGAATTTCACATAATTTCTTAATTAAATTAAGTATTTTTCAATACTTAATTTTGCTCTTGAAAAATTTCACCAATAAAGTGGTACATGCATCAATGTTCTGTCAGTGAACATGTGTGTACATATGTTCAGTATATGTGTATACTGTACATATATGTATACATACATGTATGTGTGTGTTTGATGTATATATGTGTGTATATACATGTATGTATGCATATATGTATATATGTAGTGTGCCATAAGATAAGGTATATCTTTACCTATAGATATATTGTAAATATAAATATAGTATAGATAATTTGTTCACATCACAGCCAAGGGATACTTTCTATCTTACTTCTTACATATTCACTATAATTTACAATGCCATGTAAAATGTACATGTTGGCTGAACATCATGTACAATTTGACCAAGTGCTGGGGCAATTATTTCAAGTGCAGAGTACAATTCACAATAGGTATGAATTTACTTCCCAAAAAGTACAACAAAGGGTATTTTCATCTAATCATTGCAGGATCTAGAAACAGAGACAGGTGTTTTCCATATTTTCCTATCTGAGTTTTAACTTGAATCACCCTCTCAAATAGGAACGTGTTTAGTATTTTTTTATTTTATTTTACCTCTATTTTTTCTCTTTGCCTTTTTTGTTTTTCTTTTAGAGGTATGCCATGAGAATTCACGACAATGGAAATAACAATTTTAAAAAAAACTACAGGTACTTCTCCTCCTCCTCCTAATTATCTGCAGTTACATTCACAGTCTAAAAGTGGCAAATGTTTATGCCAGATCAACTTTTAGGCAAATTAATAAGAGTTGCATGCTATGATTCCTAGCCATTCATAGATTTTTTTTTCATTATTATTATAGTTGGTCACACAGCCAGCCAGACATCTAGACAATTGGCATTTTTATCCATCTTTTGGGTTCTTCCCAAAATCCTAAGATAGGCAGGCATTGTTTAATGGTGTTATCTAGGTATCATTGCAGGATATAAGCTGTACCAAGTAAAGTTGCCTTTTGCAATTGATTAATGGTGATTTTGTCAATGCCGATATTAAAGCAGTGCTTCAACTTTTTTGGGATTGAACCCAAGGCATATATTACATTGATACCATTTTTGCTTTCATTTGCTAGTCATTTTACTTCTGGTTGGTTGGTCACATAGCCATTATTACTATTATTCAATTATATGAATAAACTAGAAAAATATAATTTTAGTGTCCAGCACATTTCCAATTAGACAAACTATTTTCCTATAGGAGCTTGAAATCACCTTAAAATTGACGTGTATATAACTATAGATCTATATAAATATACAGTAGGTAGATAGATAGATAGATAGATAGATAGATAGATAGATAGATAGATAGATAGATAGATAGATAGAGATATACATACATATACACATACATACACACACACATACATATACATACACACAGATTATATGCATTATATTATATTATATTATAGTATAGTATAGTATAGTATAGTATAGTATAGTATAGTATATATTCCTTTTTTTCTTTCATCTCTCTCTCACTTTTTCTTTCTTTTTTCTTTATTTCTTTCTTCCTTTCTTTCTCTTTCTTTCTCTGTGTGAGCCTGTGAGTGTGTGTGTGTGTGTGTGTGTGTGTGTGTGTGTGTGTGTGTGTGTGTGTGTGTGAGTGGTGGGTTTCAAAAAATTTTGGAACCTCTTCTGTAGGTGTGGCCTGCTTTCCGGGTCCACTGGTGGAACCTCTTCTAACCGGTTTGGTAGATTTGACGAACCGCTTCTACCGAACTGGTGCGAACTGGTAGGAACCCACCTCTGTCGCACAGGCCCGAGCAAACCAGTAGTAAAAAAATTCAAAACTCACCACTGATTACAGTATGCAGCAAATAGGAGGAAACTGTGGTCTCTAGGTATTGCAGATCTAATAATTTTCCCCCCAAAGCAGAGTTAAAGTGCTATCCACCCATCTTTAAAACAGCAGAAAACTATTATCAGCATCAAATTGGCTGTTGCCATTGCTAATCCCTATCTTGCGGCTGCTTCTTTTCCCTCCATTCTGCCTGGTACAGTGGACAGTGGTGCCCTGAATTCAGGTGCACCGAGCATGATAAGCAAAACCATTGACTTTAAGCTGCTATAAGTGTCAACTGGGGATAAGATCAAAACAACATCCTGGAGACATGAGGGGGGAAAGTGACCGCCAGGGCGATATTTGTCCTAGCCTGAAATGCAAAACTGTAATCCACAGGTGCCCCAGCCAGTACAGCCAATGGTGATAGAAAAAGATTTAGTTTTTAGAAAATCTGTTGTGGATGTAGACTAAACTCCACAACCTTTATTTATAGTGGTTTTCTCACAGCTATTCCATACAAACTTTCTTTCCTTTATAAAGTGGGGAAAATGTGTAGGGGATGATAAAAACAGGGGTAGAACCCCAGGGGCCTCCCAGTCTCCTAGCCTGCAGCATAAGAGCCGAGGTGGCGCAGTGGTTAGAGTGCAGTGCTGCAGGCCACTTCAGCTGACTGTTAGCTGCAGTTCGGCGGTTCAAATCTCACCGGCTCAAGGTTGACTCAGCCTTCCATCCTTCTGAGGTGGGTGAAATGAGGACCCAGACTGTGGGGGGCGATATGCTGACTCTGTAAACCGCTTAGAGAGGGCTGAAAGCCCTATGAAGCGGTATATAAGTCTAACTGCTATTGCTACTGCTATCTTGGCTCTCTTCCTTTCTTCACCCACCAGTTGGCTGTAGAACTAAAGTGCTGACCTCAAGAGCAAAGAATGTGATGAATACTTTGTTGAGTTAGTCTCTCGTGTTAGCTCAGTCATGAAAAAAAAATTCTTTCCCCTGTGTTTCTTAAGAAGAAATCAGGGGAAATGACTTTTTAAGGAGGAATACTCAGCATTCAAAATAGAATAAACGAAAAGCATTCTTGTTAAACATCAAGCAAAAAAGGTTCTGAAAGGGTGAAGAACTACTTTAAGGCATTGCTTAAATGAGCAATGTGACCTCCCTAAATAATATTTAGATTTTTTTTTTAAAAAAAAGAATAAACATCCACATAACATAAAGATTAAAGAAAGGTACGTATCTCTTAGAAACACTATTCCGGAAATGATGCCCATGTCACGTAATCCTACTTCTAAGTCCAATAAATATGGCACTTTTGTTCTCACTACCAAACAGTTATGAGGGCAACAGTAAGTTGATTCATAATTAATTTGGTATTTTATCTTAGTTTTCCTTGATGTGAGACCTCCCATAATTTAATCTGAATTCTGAATTAATTATGAAGTTGGATCCGACCTCTTGAACATCAGTGCTGATTCACATAGTTCTGGATCAGAAATCTTAGGCAAACGTCTTAGCCATTAAGCCATTGGGTTTCTGTCGTGATGGACTATAAATATATACCTTCTTCCCTGGCTTCAGCTGATAAGGAGGAGACCTGTGGCTTAATGGCTAAGACGTTTGCCTAAGATGCAATACAGCACAGGTTCGAATCCCAGTAAGGGTATGGCTAGCTGATGAGAGCTAAATAGCTTGAAATAGATCTATACTAGTCTCCCTTTATTTATTTATCAGCACAAATAAAAAACACAAATATAACAAAGGCAACAGTAAAAATATTGGGTTTCTGTCGTGATGGACTCTTGTGACGAGCCGATTGACAGATGATGGAAGCAGTTAGCTTCCTCTCATAATTGGGGCTTACCAGGGGACTCTCTCTCTCTCTCTCTCTCTCTCTCTCTCTCTCTCTCTCTCTCTCTCTATCTATCTATCTATCTATCTATATATATATATACACACACACACACACACACACACACACACATACATACACACATATACATACATACCTAAGGGTATGGCTAACTGATGAGAGCTAAATAGCTTGAAATAGATCTATACTAGTCTTTATTTATTTATCAGCACAAATGCAACACACACACACACACACACATATACATACATACATACATACATGTCATCATCAATGACGTTCTCAGCAAATAACACTCATTCTTTGGATTAGCGCAACAACAGCATGTGTCAAAGCTGGATCTGTGGCCAAACTATGGTGGCCGTTACAACAGATTTTGTAGCATGTCCCCTTTGACTTCTATGGTTGAATACATGAGCATGGAGAATTTGATCCACAAGCCCCACATTAGTTAAAAAAACTGTTAAGTTATAATAAACAGATTTTGTTTTATAACATTTCCCCCTGGCTGTTTATGATCTTGAAATCAGAATTGAGAATAGATATTTCTGATGCGTTATTATGCCTACCATTTATTTGCATGCAATTTATTTATTATTTATTTTTATTAAATCGATTTATAGGCCGCCCAATCCCAGAGTTGTTCTGTGATTATTAAAACAACACAGAATCTGAAATATGTAATATGTAATAGGGCCAAGCATCACACACCAACACATAGTTGGGGGAGAAGTTAGGAATTGAAAGGGTGATGGGTCCTTTAATATTAGTGTTGAATACATACCATAATTGCAAGGCTACAGTTGCTGGAAAAATGGGCGATCATTTAGTTTGTTTTTAAATCTTGTAAATGTATGCTTCTCAGTGTGTGTGACATTTTATAAGGAAGTGCTTTACTAAAATTGCCTTTATGGTGTTTTTTTTTATTATCATGATCATATTAAGTTCCATACTAATGAAAATTATAATTCTAACAGAAACATAGTTATATCCTTCCTACTGCTCCTTCAAATTATTATTATCCTTTGTTAGGGTGAAACAAGAACACTTACTCTAGTAATTTTGACTGCTTTAGTTTATGGAATAGCACTCTCCTGGACATCGTTCAAATTAATTGTGAAACTTGTGGATTTACAATTTCTATTAATAAAATACTACGTATATAATTAATAAGGGCTGAAATTAACTATAGCATAAAACAGGAAAGTATTAAATCTCGTAAAATGACAGATTGATGTAGGAAATTATTAGAATTAACTTTATAACATTAACTTGTTGAGGTTTTAACACAACTCTTTTAATGGTAAATTTATATACAATGCAAATTATTTTGCAAGTGAAAGGTACATTTCAATACAGAATCCAGTTACAGTTTTGTTTATATGTGCTCCTATTACTCTTAGTCTTTGCGCTGACTTTTTTCTAAATATTTTTTTTTTCATTATTCCTCACAAAGGAAAAGTAAATAATAGGATACTGTTTAATGTTAAGCCTCAGAATGAAATTTATTTTTATACAGACTACTGGGGAATATATCTACATTTACATTAAGCTGTATGCCACCATTATCATAGCAATTTTTGGACATTTCTGTTACTTCTTTATAATCTTGTATGAACTATTGAGCATTGGACGGAATCCCTTCTAGATATACTAAAATGGTTTAAAATCCTAGTTTTAACACAACTGCCAAGAAAGAAAAAGTGCTATAAATTCATACATTTTGAAATAAATGTAAGGAAAGAGAGCATTTTTCCAATATAAGTTAAAATTATGACAGCTGAACCTACAGTACAAATAATGGAAGTCTGAAATATAAAATATTAGAAATTCCTAAGCTTGTGACAGAATTATTCTCTTGGTACACAGCGTCCGTTGTTCACTCACTATAAATTTCAAAACTGGTTTTTGATCCTGATTCTCAGCTTGTACAGCTCTTTTATTATTTTTCTGACATTTTTATTTATTATGATTTTTTTACTGCTAGGATTATTGCATTTACGATTAGCAAAATAAAGTTATATTGTAGAAATGGCTTTATAATATTTTTTTTAACACTGGCTTGGTTCAGAGAAGACAATGAAGAAATTTATGTTTAGGTAACTACGTATCTTATTTTATTCAATAAGCACTTCTGAAGTATGAACTGTACACCTTGTGCTGCTGTATAAGGTACAGGAAAAATAATAGAAGTTTCCCGTTACAAAATTAAAAGGTAGAAAGGAAAAGATTTGCAGCACATCCTTTTTTTTTTCCTTTTGAGGTCATGAAATGGATCTCTTGCTGAGGTCCGTGAGAAAATAGTAATGAGTGTTTAGAAGGTCTCAGCTGATTGTCTGAACCATTTCCTGTAGGTTTTGAGGCACATCTCCTTGTTGTCCTTCAGTTAAGTGGAGGGAAGTAGTATTAAATCGCTTTGCAAGAATATTATTCTGAAGCAGATCATCTGCAACCTTGACAATGCAGGTCATTTATTCAGAAGATTTGGTTCAGTAAACCCTCCTTTGGAATAAAAGGCTTTCCTCGGTGTTGCTCTAGTAGAAAAAAATATAAGTGATATCCTGTTGTTAGTGCTAGAGGAAGAATCACTATTAAAACAGTCACTCGCACATATACACCATACCTGATGAATTGTACGGGCACTGTAAACCACCACAACTAGTTGCCCAGTGGTGGGTTTCAAAAATTGTTCGAACCTACTCTGTGGGTGTGGCCTCCTTTGTGGGAGTGGCTTGCTGCCCATGTGACCGGATGGGAGTGGCTTGCCGCCCATGTGAACGGATATGTAGATGCCGACGACACTTGTCAGAACCACCTTAAATTACCTCACACACAGCACTGGCATGCATAAGAATAGGATGTAAACTTGTTTTTTAAAAGGCATCTTTGGTTTGCGTTAAAACAACTTCAACACACGCAATGTTCTGATTGCACCACAAACGCAGTAGTCATCCTTACCTTTCACAGAGGCACTGAGTTTTATAAATAGGAGCATGATAGTGTAGAATAATCATATCCAAGGACCAGTGGTGGGTTTCAAAAAATTTTGGAAGCTCTTCTGTAGGTGTGGCCTGCTTTCCGGGTCCACTGGTGGAACCTCTTCTAACCGGTTCGGTAGATTTGACGAACCGGTTCTACCGAATAGGTGCGAACTGGTAGGAACCCACCTCTGTAGTTAGCCCAACCAAAGCAATGGTAAGGGGCTGGGAGTGTAGTTCAGCAGTCACATTGGAGCCTGAACTTCTCTGCTTCATAAAAGGACTTCCAAGGGCTTCTGAAATGCCTCGCCTGTGGACCCGTGCAGTGAGTTGCACAAGCACTATGAAAGTATTGGCTTTGGCACACATAAAAGGCTAAAAACAGAATTTCCGCCAGTGGAAGACACTCTGCATGGCTGGAATGGTGCCACTGGAAACAACCCAGCAGAGTGTTAATAACCCTGCCCTTTGGGCTAATAAATCTGATTCAGCACTTCATTGTGCACAGCTGCTGATTGTACCTTACTGGAAGAATTGTTTCAATAGGCTCTTAGTTTAATATCCATTGGACTAACCCAAAGCCTTCTAAGTTAAAACAAAGCAAGCGCATGCATGGAATCAAGGTTCCTTTCAACAGCCAAGTAGTAGTTGTGGAGTAATTTCTCCAATTGTTGTTTTTAATTGGTTATAATAGGATTTAAGCTACCCGTGTATTTAAATGTTCTCCAGCATACAAACACATCACCACCATAACTTGAGGCTTACATGAGCTAAAGCAGGGGTCCCCAGCCTCAGGGCTGCAGACCGCCATCAATCCGCAGCCCGCTAGGAATCAGGCCGTGTAAGTGAGCGAAGGGCTACCTGCACATGTGCAGGTTCGAGGCAGCATGCAAAACCACGCTCCCCCTCCTCCCACTGGACAGCAGGTCATGGTTGTCAACAAAGGTATTTTTTCAATAGGCAACTGGACTTTCTGGTTTTTCTTTGATTTTTCTTTGATTTTCTTTGACCCTGATGACACAGATAAAACCTCTAGGTGACCTTAACAAGTCTCTGAAAGAATGCAAATGAGCTGTTTGCAAGTATAGTATAAATACTTCAGTGGTGGGTTTCAAAAAATTTTGGAACCTCTTCTGTAGGTGTGGCCTGCTTTCCGGGTCCACTGGTGGAACCTCTTCTAACAGGTTCGGTAGATTTGACGAACCGGTTCTACCGAATAGGTGCGAACTGGTAGGAACCCACCTCTGGAGAATGCTGGCTGGGGAATTCTGGGAGTTGAAGTCCGGACATCTTCAAGTGGCCAAGGTTGAGAAACACTGGTCTAGACAGATGGGTCTGTTTAATCGATGGAACCTGGAGCACACCAACTGCACATCTGGATGGTTCGAGCAGTTCAAACACCCAAAGCCACTCAGTCTTGGTAGGATTGGAGATAGTTCCTGCCCATCCATACCGAAGCAGCCTCCTGACACATGGGTAGAATTTGACAGCCTCACTTGGAAAGATATAATTGGGTATCAACAATATGCTGTTACTGAACCCCAAAATGGCAGATGACCTCATCTAGCAGTTTCATGTACCTGTTGGAAAGGAGAAGGGAGAATGGCATCCCATGTCACCTGACAAATATGGGACCTAGGGGATAACTTCTCGCAGCCGATTAACACTGACTAGGAGTAACTCCAGGGAAAGGAAGAGAATCACAATAAACTGTGATTTATTGTGCGCAATTCCCAATTTACCAAACCAGCTCACAAAGAAGCCAGGGTTGATGTTATTGAAAACCACGAAGAGATTGAGGATGGATACTGAACCACCACCCCAGGTCACAGTTTAACAAGCACAACCAAAGCTATCTCAGGACTAATTCTGGCCAGAAATGGGTCTGAAATGAGTCTAGTAGATAATCCATTTCATCAAAGGTCCTTATCAACTGCAGACTGACTACCTTCTCAACAACCTTCCTCCTAAATGGGAAGGTTGAGGACTCATCCATAGATATCCCAAACCATTATGTACAAGGAGGGACTCTTGAGGAGGGAGCACACTACTGCCTCTTGGTTGGTATTGGACCTGGGTACTTGAGAGACCGCCTGCTGCCAATTACCTCCCATAGACCTGTTAGATCGCACAGGGTCGGCCTCCTCCGGGTTCCGTCTACCAGCCAATGCCATCTGGCTACCACCCAGGGGAGGGCCTTCTCTGTAGCAGCTCCGGCCTTTTGGAATGAACTCCCCGCGGAGATTCGGACCCTCACCTCTCTCCAGGCCTTCCGGAAAGCCGTCAAAACCTGGCTGTGCCGGCAGGCCTGGGGTTGATGAGTTCCCCTCCCCTCTCGACTTGTATGGCTGTATGACTCTTGTGTATTTTAATTACGTGTATTGTGTTTGTATCCCCTTTTCCCCTTTTGAGTTGTTCGCCGCCCTGAGTCCCTCCCGGAGAAGGGCGGCATACAAATAAACTTAATCTTAATCTTAATCTCTTTCAAGGCTGGGGCCCTATCCTCTCTGTCATAAAGGCTGACGCTATTATTTGGAGGACCACAGTTAAATTCTTCCCTTTATCTATATACATTTGAACCAGAGGTGGTATTCAGCAGGTTCTGACCAGTTCTGGAGAACTGGTAGCAGAAATTTTGAGTAGTTTGAAGAACCAATAAATACCACCTCTGACTGGCCCTGTCGCCATCTATTCTCTGCCTCCCGAGTCCCAGCTGATCGGGAGGAAATGGGGATTTTGCAGTATCCTTCCCCTGCCACGTCCACCAAGCCACACCCACTAAGCCACACCCACCAAGCCACACCCACCAAGCCATGCCCACAGAACCGGCAGTAAAAAATTTTGATCCCACCACGGATTTGAACTTATCGTCTTGATTTAAGAGCATCATATTAAACATATGCTGAATCATACCATCTCATCATTATAAACAATATAACTCAATTTTCTACAGGTGTTTAGATTAAGATGGCCTCATCACACACCTTGCAATTGAGACAGATTGTTAGCTGTGAAATAAAATCTGAGGAGAAGGAAAATATTAAATTGTTAATTTGTGGGGTTCACCGACAAATGCGCACTTGATAAAAGCGCGCCTGATGAAACTGTGGCGAGAAAACCGCGAGTTCTAAATCGCGCCGGCAAATGAGCGCAGAAGTGCGCCGACAACAGCGCGCCGACAGAAGCACGCTCTAAACCTAACCCTAAACCTAACCCTAAACCTAACCCTAAACCTAACCCTAAACCTAACCCTGAACCTAACCCTGAACCTAACCCTTACCTTAACTTAAATCGCGCTTCTGTCGGCGCGCTGTTGTCGGTGCGTTGATGATGTTGCGGTTTTCACGGCGCGGTTTCAACGGCGCGCTTTTGTCGTGCGCGCATATGTCGGGTCACGAATTTGTGGCTCAGATCCAGCTTCTGGTCTTTTCCTATCTGTTTTTATTTCTGCCTGCAAAGTTCATGCATTTAAAGGGATGGTATGGCTTTGAGAGGAATTCTTGGTATCCACGTTATTTGAAATGCCTCACACAGAGACCAATAAAATTTCTGACATTTACAACTCAGTTGGTAACGACTACTAGGAATCTTTTGTAGTATAAAACTAGCCTAAGGAATCTAACCACTCCTATGTGTATGTGTGTGTGTGGTAGATAATGTGGTGTAGAAAAAGGGCGCTGGCCTTTTAAAAAAACGAAAATGGGAATAGGCAAAAATAACTACCAGTAGTAGCATCTCAAAAAACGTCAGCCTAAGCCTATAGTGGAGCCAGTAGCACAGAAATATTGAAATGCTGATTTCTCACTCCTCAGATGGATTATCCTTGGTCAGATTCAAAAGCTTTTAGGGACGATGAAAGGAATATCATTTATATGGGAATATATTAAATACATAGGATAGATAAATGGGATTTACGGGCAGGAATATATAAAGGGGATGGCAAAACTTTTGCAGGCCGTGGCATCATCATAATGAATATATTTTATTCATTAATTCCTGGATGGAGCGATAAACCTTGAGGGTAATTAGGGGCATGGCCATGATGTCAGTGGAGGAGATGGCTTGACTGCATTTTTCTGCATTCTGTAAACGCGTCAAGCCTATTTTCAAGAAAACAAATGATTTGGGGATTGTTACAAGGGTGAAAAAATGGATTGCTACAGGTTTTGGCCTATAAGTTGACTGCCATGATATATAATATTGAATTGCATTTTTACTGAGCTAAATTGTCCACATTGGATCAACAAGAAGCTGCCATGATACCAACAATCTGTTCTTAATCCATGAGAATGTTAGTTCACCGATTTCACGCACGTTTGAACAGTCTTTTATTTTTATTTTATTTTTTACAAAAATTAACAAAAACAATGGATGCTCATCTTTTGCCATTCGGCTCAGTACTAGGATGCTCATCCTAGTATTTAACAGGGAAATACCAAAAATAAAGCAGGACAAACTTTTACATATGAAGCAAATTAAGATGGGGATGAAATAGCAGAGTTCCAAACTGCGAAAATTGGTTTGTTCCAACGGGAACAGTTTCATACTACAAGAATAAAGAATGAAGGTAAAGGTTAAGGCTCCCCTCGCACATGTGTGCTAATCATTCCTGACTCTAGGGGGTGGTGCTCATCTCCATTTCAAAGCCGAAGAGCCAGCGCTGTACAAAGACGTCTCCGTTGTCATATGGCGAGCATGACAAAATGCCAAAGGCGCACGGAACACTGTTGCCTTCCCACCAACAAGAAGACTGATATGAGGAAATGGCAAATGTTTGGGGTGAAAGAAAGCATGCACTTTTGAGAAACTGGATCACAGAAATGTGACACAAATGTGCTTTGTCTGGGCAGAGTCTGTCTTTATCATGTATTAGCCGCTAGTCCCTTCCCTGCTCCTACATGTAGCAAGTCCAATCATTTCCAAGATCTCAGCTGTTAGAGCTACAAATTTTTGTTCTTTGTACCTCCCTTCCAAATATGCCAAATCAGTTGATAAATCCTGGTGGTGGCTGGATAGCAAGTCTCACAGAATGTTTCTCAAACTCAAAAGCTAGCCAGCAGAAGTTCAAGGACACAGCTCTTTGATAAGCTTAGCTTTATCACAGAGGAAAAGTCATAACAGAGCAGAAAACCAGTTCCCACCAATTATACAGCTCCAAAATTCAACACTGCTTAATGTTTTTAAGAAACAAATATCTTAAATCAAGATCCTTTTTGTAGCAAGGCAAAACCAAGCTATCTATGGTATTTATATGTGTGTTGAAAGAAATGTCCTTCTGGGTTCAGCTCCAAGTGGGGGAAAAGACACTGGAGACATGGAGGCTGCTTGGAAAGATGGTTTATTGTTGGACAGGGCCACATGGCTTGAGCCCTGAACAGAAAAGGTGATCACATGCTTCAATGTAGGTGGAGAAGAAGAGAGAAGGGCTGAGGAAGGGGCTTGCTAGGCTTTTTATTCCCTGTTTAGTCCCACCTCTCTGTTTCCTGTTCCTGTGTAAGAAATGTATTCTGATTGGTTTTCAGACAACCATGGTGCCATGCAGGGGGCTACTCTCTAGGCTGTGTTTTGAATCCAGGTATGAGTTCTCAGATGCCATGTGGAGACCTGAGTAAAAGGCCAATCATGCCTTTCTGTAGCTGCTGCTGAAGTCTTTATTATGTAAAGTGGGCTAGCCTGGCTAGTCTTAATGGGCCTATTGACAAAGTAGGGGGTGGGCAAGAAGCTACAGGCAACTATTCTGTCTTTTAAAACATGCTTCTTTTCACATCCAGAGAAATATTCTGCCTTTTCAATATTTCCTAGGATATTTCATTTTTCTGGGAGAGGGCTGGATGATAACTTCCCACATGTGAAAAGGCAGCAAAATTCGCCCATGTTAGCTCGTTGTGTAAGAAACTTCGTAAAGCAAATATTCAGGCTTAGGCAGCGCCAAAAATTCCACAAAGCCAAACACTTTTAGAAGTTTAAAGGGAGAAAGATACTGAGGTCGCTTGGATGGAATGGGTGAGAAAAAGAATGGGAAGATGAAGGGAAGTGAGAATAAATTCAGGAGAAACTAAACAGAGAGGCATTTGATAGGTGGAATACTCAGGAATTACATGTGAAGGCGAAAGGGCTTTTTTGCCCATCTTATCCACTGCTCCTGCTCATCTATAGGTGGTTTCAAATAAAAGCTGATTGATTCTGAAAATACTGACATCATCAAATCATCAGTTGCTCAGATTAAGCTGGACAATCTGACACTTCCAGAGGGTTAAAAAAAAAAAGTCTTTTCTTGCTTTTGCAAAAGAGCAAAGCATTGAACCCCAAGATAATAGGAATAGGAAAATAAACTTTCACAACTTTAACTGCAATTTTGTAAGGCCCCTGGTTAGAAAACCTTATGGTGGTTTCACAGTCAAGTGATAGAGCAGCTATTCTGAAATTGTTCCATTTGTCCATGTTTAACGGAGGAGATTCTTCACAGATATCCAGCAACAAGGGAAAAAAATCTACCACCAGCTTTGAAAACCTAATCTGTAGCTTCTGAATCCTGCACAAAAAAAGTACATTTTTATTAATAGTCTAATGCAAATTCTACTTGATGATTTGGTCAAATCAGGTTATAAGGTTACAAGGCAAGTTACAGCTTAGGTAACAGCAGAAGTTTCCCAGATGAAATAGGTTTAAATCTCAGGCTTTTTCCTCCCATTCCTTCGAGTCCATAGATTTTTGGCTGTTGTCTTCTCAATCAGAGTCCAAGGCAAAACTATGCTTAAGGTTCCAATTTAATAAGACAGACATGTCGGCACATAGCTGTGGAATTCCAATACTGGAAATGACATTAGAATCCCACCCAGTTAAAAGTTCATGATCTTGTTCCCACACCCACAATCCATCACATGGTCCAATCTTATTTTTCCACGCTGGCATCCACACCCAGCTTCTTCCGGTCAGGTGTACTGGTGCGGAGACAAAGGATGACCTTGGCTTCTAGTAAAGAATGAAAAACAATACATTCCACAATCCTACTCCTTCTATTCCCCCCTCCCATCGACTATACTTAAAGAAACAGCATAATGAAATAAGAGAAAGTGTGGCAGGCCAAAATTCAAAAGGGAATATAAATGCAGGCCTGACATTCTCAGCCTTTGAATGCCCTGTTCCTTATCTACTGTGTATAATGGATCTGTCTGAGCACCAGCTCTGTTCACCAGCTTTAGCCCTGACGCCAAAGAAAATGCACATTATAATTTGCATAGAAAGAGGAGTCAGTTATGTAACTGGAATACTTGGTACTACTTTACCCAGTTAGCGGCACTTAACCGTAGGGTGAATCAAGCATAACCTTCAACAAAAGCAAAATCTTCCTTGCCTCGGAAATATACAATATTGGCTGTATCCAGGTTTTCTGACTTCTTGTGCCAGTTGTGTTAATTTTTTCTTTAATTAGCCTAAGTATCTGCTTCAATCCAAACATACTTTCTTGGGAATAAGACTAACTGAATTCAGGGGCTCTCTTTCTAAATAAACATCACACTGTCAAACTTTCATTGATTGCTATGATGGTTGCTACTATGTTGTTAAGTTACACAAGTTTTCAGTGAATAACTTGCAAAGAATTTGGGTTAATTGAGGTGAGTTTTTTTTTTTTTGCAGAAGATTTTATGGAGATGTTTCCTACCCAGTCAAATCTAAAATCATCTCTCATTCTGAATGTGTTTGCTTTGGGAAAAGTGGTTCATAGTACAATAATGTTACACTAAACCTTAGTCAAATTATACATTGTAAAATTATAGTATTATGAACCACTTTTCCCAGAATGAATATTGGGATGTTCAGATAAGATAATCTTTTCCCCAAACCTTTTCAGTGTCCATTTAATTGCAAATAAGAGTTCATGCAAGTTTGTCTAATACTAATGAAAAAGGCTATGCGTAAGGTTATAGTCAATCTACAGCCGAGGTGGCGCAGTGGGTAGGTGCAGTACTGCAGGCCACTTCAGCTGACTGCTATCTGCAGTTCAGCGGTTCAAATCTCACCGGCTCAGGGTTGACTCAGCCTTCCATCCTTCCGAGGTGGGTGAAATGAGGACCCGGATTGTTGTTGGGGGCGATATGCTGACTCTGTAAACCGCTTAGAGAGGGCTGAAAGCCCTATGAAGCGGAATATAAGTCTAACTGCTATTGCTATTGCTATCTTGTTTTTCTTAATAAAAAGTCTTCAATTCAAATTTGACTCCTGATAAGTACGTGGGCACAGTCTGTGTTTAATTACTTTAACAAAATACAAATTTACAAAAAACCATTCTGCCTTAGTCAGATTAATCAGCTAGTATAATTAATTTCTGTCCTAGACATTTATACATACTAGTATGTTTCCAAATGTATGTTAAGAAAAGAAATGATAAAGCTTTTTATTGAGGCTGAAAAATTATCACAGTGGAGTAGCAGATCACCTGACACGGTAAAGCTGTGATTTATTTTATATTATAGTTATAATAACGTTGTTCAGGCATGCAAGATTACTTTAACTGTGCAATTTATGTTTATAACCACATGAATATGTTGTACATTAGCAAACTCTTAATTTAAAGCAGCAGAGGAAATTGATGGATGCAACTTACAATCTGAACTCTTTAGAATTATACTATGTGACCTTTGAGAATTATATGCCATTGTTTATATAGTTACACTGAATTTTGTTTGGCCCAAGAAATTTTTTAGAAGGCAACATTTGAAGGAGGTTGGAGGATTTTCTAAATGTGTCTCTTGGTTTGCTGTTTTTTTTATAAACTTCTTGCCACTTGTTTACGGATCCTCCTTTTTGTGGTTGACAGCAAAAAAATGTTCTTAACAAAAGGAGGCTCCTGCAGCAATATAGACCAAAGAGGGACCACTCTTGGAAAAAAATAGATAGTTTTGTTTTTTTTGCCAAGAATCAACTAGACAATATTTAGGGAAGCAGTTTAAATTTAGGAGACACAGAGGCTTTATTATAAAATTTGACATATTTTTAAAGTAGTCTCCGGATGGAATGTTTATACGTAAACTAGATGTTTAAAATAAGAAAGAATTTCCTCAGCTGGCCCTGACTCCTGCTGATTCATCTGTGTGCTTTTCTTGGCGGTGTTACAGAAATGGCTAAAGGGCAATCAAGCTGCCAGGATGTCAGTTGTCTTTCTTCCTTTTCAAGGCTTAATATTTAGCAAAATAAATCAAAGGAGTAGAAGAACGTACCGAAACATACGGAGATCCCTGCTGGATGAGACAAAGGACTCATCCTGGAAGCTCACAAGCAATACAGGGGCCAACTACTACACAAGGCATGTCAAACTCAATTTCATTGAGGGCCACATCAGGGTTGTGTCTGACCTCGGGGAGCTGGGGTGGGCCTGGCCGGTTCCACCACAAAATCGCGGAGGACAAAATCGCGCTCGACGAAAGCGCGCATTTGACGTCATCACAGCGCGACGAAAACATCGCGCTGTGATCGAAAAATGTAAAAATAAAGCTAAATCTTCCCCTAACCCCCCCAAACCTAACCCTAAACCTAACCCTAAACCTAACCCTAAACCTAACCCTTAACCTAACCCTAAATCTAACCCTAAACCTAACCGTTAACGTAACGAAAAACCTAACGCTAACCCTTAACCAACGCTAAACCTAACGCTAACGCTCTAAACCTGACCCTAACCCTTAACCTAACCCTAACCCTAACCCTTAACCTAACCCTTACCTTTATGTGAATCAGCTTGCTTTAATTTTAATTTTATTTCAATTTTTAATTTTTTTCGTCGCGCTGTGATGACGTCACATGTGCGCTTTCGTCGAGCGCGATTTTGTCCTCCGCGCTTTTGACGGGTCACGGGCCTGGCCAACATGACATCACTCGTGTTAGGGGAGCCTGTGGTGGCTCAGGTGCTCTGCCGGCAAAAACGGGCTCCCAATCTCCATTTTCGGCTGCGAAGGCTCCCGAGCTCCATTTTCACTGGCAGAGGATTGCAGGAGGCCGTCCCAGCCGAAAATGGAGATTGGGAGACCGTTTTCACTGGCAGAAACACTGCGGGCTGGTCCTTCGCTGTTTCCAGGGTGGCCCCACGGGCCAGATCTAAGCACCTCACGGGCTTGATTCGGCCCACGGACATTGAGTTTGACACCCCTATACTACACTCTTCTACTATTGCTTTCAAACAGCAGCTATTTATGGAATGCTGACTTTGATCCTGGCAATAGTGCACAGCTATCAAGAATAGTAACCACCGATAACTCAGCTTTCTGTGAATTTGTCCAACCTTTTCAACGAATTGTGTACTTTTTAAAAATCAATTTTAATTCTGTCTTCGGTTTCCACAAAAGCACACAAAATCTGTCTACAGACTCTATCCTGCACAAGGCTTCATAGATTTTTAACATATCACCCAGTACAACCTTTGCTATATATATATGTGTGTGTGTGTGTGTGTGTGTGTGTGTGTGCGCACGCGCACGCATACGTACACACACACACACACACACACACACACACACACACACACACACACACACACACACACACACACACACACATATATATATATATATATATATATATATATATATATATATATATATATATATTTAAAGTCACAACTCCTGGTATGCCCAAATATGGGAGGAAGATCACTACTTCCGTTCTCTGTCCTTCGGCTCATCACAAAAGACCATCCAGACAGAAACCCAATATTTTTTTACTGTTGCCTTTTTGTTACATTTGTTATATTTGTGCTGATAAATAAATAAAGGGAGACTAGTATAGATCTATTTCAAGCTATTTAGCTCTCATCAGCTAGCCATACCCTCGCTGGGAATCCAACCTGTGCTGTATTTATTTATTTATCAGCACAAATAAAAAAACACACGTATATATATGTGTGTGGTTTTATTCTCACAAGGACAAATGATTCCCCCCCCCATAATTTATTAATGTCAAGAAAATTCAGTAACCATGATCTATGGAACATTGTATTAGCAGCATCCAGTGATGAGAATGCCAAGACTTTTGCATCCGTAGCTATCTTCCTGATCCAAATAAGCTTGTACAAATGATTATTGGATGTACTGTTTTGCTTTTGTATCAGGTTCATTCTGATACGGTTTAATAATCATATTCTCTGATTCTTGGCAACAGAACTGTTCTTTCTTCTCCACAATTTTCATAATTTCATTAGCAAATAATCTTTGTATCTTTTGTGAAGAAGAATGGAATTTCTATCCTGGATATTTGCTATTTGATATCATCATATGACTTTCATTGTGATTTTACATTTCTGCTCATTTTTGACAAAGCATCACAGTAAAAATAATGAGTACAACTCCTGTCTAGAACTATGTAATAGATTAATGTGTTCAGCAAACTCATAAGCAAACTGGGAAATTTGATGATGCAGTGAAAATAGTAGCCATTAAATCAAACCCGCACCAGGTAGTTATTATTTGATATATATTTTTCTGGCCATGCAATATTTTATTTGCTTGTTGATTTGTTTCTAAGACTTTCCAGGGCAAATTTCTACTGGTGTAAACCAAAAGTAGAAGCAATCTGAATAGCAAGGATTACAAATGTAGGAGTCTACACACATACAGAAAAAAAGAATTGCAGATTTTAGAGTACTATACCAGCAATTCAGATTTTTTAATAACTTTTAATTTAATAACCATTCAAAGTTAACAAACAAAGTCAAGATTTATTTTACAAGCTTGTTAGTAACTTAACAACTGTGGTGGTATTTATTTAACAACTGTGGCAAGATCGCAAAATGGGATAAAACTCACTTAATAATTGTCTTGTTTGGCAACAGAAATTTTGCGTTCAATTGTAGTCGTAAATTGAAGACTATCTGCCCTTGAGTTTGGTTCATGGAAGCCACAAGATGCCAAGATGACCTTCTATCTATCTCAGCTCAAATTTTCCATTTTTGGATTGTTGGACTGAAATTATTTTGTGGCTGTTGTGTTTCCCTCCCAAAAATTTGGTTAGTATTCCATCACTCAGGCTGGGGGGTGAAATTTTACGCCCCTCAGACAGGGCTCGCAACTTGGGAGTCCTCCTGGACCCACAGCTGACTTTAGAACATCATTTGTCGGCTGTGACCAGGGGGGCATTTGCCCAGGTTCGCCTGGTGCACCAGTTGCGTCCCTACCTGAACCGGGAGGCACTCGCAACAGTCACTCACGCCCTCGTGACCTCAAGACTGGACTATTGCAATGCGCTCTACATGGGGCAGCCCTTGAAGAGCATTCGGAGACTTCAACTGGTCCAGAACGCGGCCGCGCGAGCGATTGTGGGTGTACCTCAATACACCCACGTTACACCTATCCTCCGCGAGCTGCACTGGCTTCCAATCGGTCTCCGGATACGCTTCAAGGTGCTAGTTATTACTTATAAAGCCCTTCATGGTATTGGACCTGGGTACCTGAGAGACTGCCTGCTGCCAATTACCTCCCAAAGACCCATTAGATTGCACAGGGCCGGCCTCCTCTGGGCTCCATCCACCAGCCAATGCCATCTGGCTACGACCCGGGGGAGGGCCTTCTCTGTTGCAGCTCCGGCCCTTTGCAACGAACTCCCCGCAGAGATTCGGACTCTCACCTCTCTCCCTGCCTTCCGAAAAGCCGTTAAAACCTGGCTGTGTCGGCAGGCCTGGGGTTGATGAGCTCCCCTCCCCTCTCGACAGGTGTGGTTGTTGGTCATTTTAATATGTTTATTTTGTACTTGTATGTTTCCCCTTCCCGTTTAAGTTGTTCGCCGCCCTGAGTCCCTTTTAGGGAATAGGGCGGCATATAAATAAACTTAAACTTAAACTTAAACTACATAAGCAACAAATATCAAAAGATTCAGAACAACCCCAAGCTTTGCAAATGACTTTCAAGTCTTTAGGATTTTTTAGAACTAGGTTCAGGAAACTCTCAATAGAAGCCTGATAAGAATTTAATGAGATACAAGGGGGGGAGTCCATGATTTTGGGGTACGATTACAAATGAAAATGGAATGATTATGTCCACAACATAACCAGATACAGACTGAAGTGTTGATTTAAAAGGGAGAAGAGTAATTATTTCAGTATAGCTGAAATTGAAAATTCAAATTGGAGAGGGGGCGGGGAAGAGAATCTCTCTTCTTACACAGCCTGAGGAAGACACCACATGTTCTGTGGGCCCACACTACTACCAGATATTTGAGAATGGAAGAAAAACCAGTGGAAAAAGTGAACAAAATAATTCATTGGGCAATATGCCATTGCTAGACTCCCTCCTATCGGAGTCTAAACTCATCATTTGAATGTTTGATGTGCACAGATTGAAATGTTTAAATTAATTGCATATTAGCACTGATGGCGGTGGCTTCAATAAAACATAATTGTTTTCACTAGAATTCAGTACAGAGTGTTACTGCAATCCAGTAATGAAAAAATGGAATTACCCACATAGCTATTATGGCAAATGACTGGAAGGAAATTTATAATACAGTGTAAGAAAGATTTGTGCTATCGATGTAAGCCACCTTCACCATGTCAACACAAAGTCTTCCACAGCTTGTTATCGCTATGTATAACAAAATTTTGGTTATGCAGAATAAACCTCATGAGATAGATCCACTTTGTATATAACCTGGGTTGGTCTAGTGATTAAAGAAATGGTCTAGGAAACCACATTTAAAACAGTAAAAACTAACAAAAAGAATCAAATAAATTTATATAGTACAATATAACAAAATGGTAAAAGAGTAGCAGCTCAGTGGTCCCCCCCCCCCTTTTTCAATTTTTATTTAAATTTTTATTTTAATTCAACCATAGCCACTCCTAAGGGTTTTCAAGTTTCACCTCGGCCAAACCGCTATAAGCAAAGTCTCTCCCTCCCCCCGGACCCCTGATGGCTTTGCTATCAGGGTTGTCCGACCTCTACTGACCCAGTCGGGTTTCTGGAACCCCTTTGTGGCTGTCTCTCCCGATCATTGCCAGGGCATTTTTATTCCTTTCCCTGGGCTTTCCCAAGGCATGAATCAGCAGTTCCCGAAAACAGGCATGGGAAGCGCCCTTTGCGTTCATTTTCTGCCTCTGGATTGTCAGAGATGTTAGCTTGTGTTGTGGCCCAGCAGGAGCCGTTGGAGCTGCCACCAGACTCTGACAGCGAGAGGCCCAATGAGTCGGCTCTGGAGGATGTGGAGGACCTTGGACAGAGTTCTGACTCCGAGCAGGGTGCAGAGAGGCTGGTTGGCCACCAGGAGGCGCCTGAGCCTTGGACCAGTGGGGAGGAGACAAGAGAGAGTGAACCTGAGGTCAGCAGTGAGTTGTTCCTGGATGCACGACATCAAAGAGCTAATAGGTGTCAGGAACAGTTGCGCAGTTACAGGAGGTAATTGCGCTCAGCTGGTGGTCATTAGGCGTCTCTCCAGACTATAAAAAGACTACTTGTGCACACGCCCCTCTTGCAGAAGTCAACGCAGGAATGAATGTCGGAGAACATTGTTATGAGCTTGGCAGGCTGGATTGCTGCCAAGCCTTATCTGTGTTTATTGCTGCCCAAGCTTGTCTGTGCCGGTTTGCTGCCAAGGACCTGTCTGTCTGTTAACTAAATGCCGTAACTTATCTTTGGCTCGGAGTGTGTCTTGGTGTGGGACGAGGGAGATCAGAACAGCTTGTCTGCTGGGAGAACCGGATGCCAGACTAGATGGGTCCCAGTGCCTTGAGTTCTGATGTTCCTAATGCCTGTCAGAGCCTTTGGCAATGTTGCCTGAGGTTATTAGAAACTTTGATCCATGAGTTGGAAGCTTGGGAAAGAATCGTCTCTAACTTTAGGCATTTATTAACTGTTTGGTGTCAGCAGTTCACCTGTGACAATCTGGAGTTTAGATTGATTTTGGATATCGCAGTTACAGCTTTTCACAGTCTCCTTTTTAAAGTTTTTGCAAAGAATCATTGAGGCAAATTAATTTGTTAAATGCTTGACCTAAACATTAATAATCGTAACCTGGCGGATGTTTACCCTTGTAGCCTTATTTCTGGGAAGAAAAGGGCGGCGGAAAAAGTTGGTGCATGGCTATCAAAGAGACACAAAATCAACAGATGAAACTTCTTCATAGTTCATGCCCCATGTGGTTCATTATTAACTGTGATACATTGGATAAATAACATCGTTTAAATTCATGTTTCAGTGTTCATCAAAAGCCGTTGACTGTAAACCACGCTGCTTCAGTTTTGGGTATAACGCACTAAGCCAAGATCAAACCATATTACGACTTGGTTGAATATGTGAACAAAGGCCACAACTGCATCTTCTTACTGTTAAAACAACTATTTGAACCACCCTGGAACAAATGCACGCGAGTCATGACGAGAAGCAGGGTCTACAAAATGGTTGAAGTTAAATCAATTGTTCAATAATCTGAAATTTCACTTTTGATTTTTTTGCCAATGCTGAGCTTTCTTACGCTTCGAAGAAAATCATGGGCTTGCAGTTTAGAGAAAGATAATAAAGCTCTTCATTTTTAAAAAAATAAAATGAGGTAAAAATGTCAGCTATATTTTATGAAGCAAATTAAGCAGGCAGCAGGTAAAGGAAAAGTATGCAAATGAGCCATTTCATATGGCCGGACAAATATTCAGGATAGATTTGCAAAAATGGAAGATAATAAAATGGTAGTTCATTCTCTTGTGTTTTCTTACATATGATTTAGCAAAAGACTGTATCTAGCTATAAAAAATCATGAAAGGGCTCATAAAAAATGTTATGATATATATTAACAAGACAAAGCATTTTATAAGAAACCAGCAAAAATAACCAAGGTATTGTGAGATTTATTGCGTAGTACATAAGCTTTTGTCGTCTACAGCCTTTTTAAATCTAAATTTGTGTCCTAATAGAATTTGTTAATATTTTTTTTATTGCCTATTTCTTTACTAAAGTTTAAAGGAATGCTTTTAAACCAAAAGTAAAATACTTTTTACCAAAGTTAAAAGAAAGGAGATCTCATCTTGGACTATTCTATGGACCAGGGGTTCCGGTAGGCACCACTGCCGGTTCACTTGTGTGTGCGCCTTGCACGCACATGCTTGATATGTGCTGTGCACGCATGCAGTGCAGTGGTGGGTTGTTTTAGAACCGCTTATGTAAGTGTGGCCTGCTTTGTGGGAGTGGCTTGCCGGCCATGTGACTGGGTGGGAGTGGCTTGCCAACCGTGTGACCGAGTGGGAGTGGCTTGCCAGCCATGTGACTGGGTGGGCGTGGCCAACTTGTAAAATGTGGTGAAACTCACTTAACAACGCTTTTGCTTAGCAACCAAAATGTTGGCTCAGAAACTCTGGCATTTGAAGCATGCAAGTCTTAAAGCTGTCAAGTTACAAGTCCCTTGCACCCTTAACCCTTTAGAAAAAAAAAACCCCAGGGGTGTTCAAACTTGACAGCTTTAAGACTTGTGGACTTCAACTCCCAGAATTCCTCCTCTCACTCTTCATCTTGATGATGTGCAGACGGGTGGTGGGAGGGAGCTTGAACCGGTTCTAAAGGGCACTGTAGATTTGTGGAACCTCTTCTACAGAAGAGATTAGAACTGGTAGGAACACACTCCTGATGCACTGTGATTAAAATTGTTCTGCGCATGCACAGAACCAAAAAACAAGATGGCGGTGCCTATGGTGGGGATGGGTGGGGCTACATTCGGTGTATAAGACACACCCAAATTTTCACCCTCTTTGGGGGGGAGGTGCGTCTTATACTCCCCAAAATACGGTAATTTACCAACTGCAGTGATTCACTTAACAACTGTGGCAAGGAAAGTTGTAATACAGGGGCGAAACTCACATGTTTCACTTAGCAACAGAAATTTTGGGCTCAATTGTGGTCATACGTTGAGGACTACCTGTATTGCTTCCAGCTTTTCTATTCAAATAATGGAGGCTGTCCCAGAAGAATCAACCTCTTACTGTATTGGTAAATAACAGACTTGTAAGCTGGAAAAGTTGAGATCTTAAGCATTTTTTTGGTTGAAAGTTAGTTCAGTCAGATGTCCTTTAATAAAAATATATATTAACGATGGAAGAATAAATGATTTGTTTTCCTTTATAAATCTGACATTTTAGACAGGATTGTCAAACATACTGTCTCTTCAACTCTTCATCTGCCTAACATCTACCTTTGTATTTGCTTCTACCAGGGGTGGGTTTCTCGCCCCGTTCCAACCGGTTAGGCTGGAACGGGGCCGGCGGCGCCCTCGTGCATGCGCGCGGTGCACGCATGCGTACTAGCGTCTGTGCGATGCTCCAGCTGCTCCTGGAGGATCGTGCAGGCGCTGTATGCGTCCTGCATATGCGTGGAAGCGCAGAACTCATCAAAACCGGGTAAGGAGCGCGGGCGGGCGGGTGGGCCCTTCGCCGTTCCCGGAAGTTACTTACTTCCGGGTTCGCCAACCAACTGGTTCGCAGGGACTGCCGCGAACCAGTTGAAACCCACCCCTGGCTTCTACTTTGAAAAATGAACACTGGCTGGCCTCCGAAATCTTGTGGATATTTATATTTTTGGTGGGATGGCAAAACTAGACGTACAGAACTGAACATGATAGGAACATCCACTTATATATAGTATTTGTAGAGTATGTGCACAGAATCATGTGAGGAAAAAAAACGCTTTTGCGTCAACTCTACAGTGGAAACGTCTCCTGTAGTATTTAAACAGGTTGGATGCTGGAATGTAATCACTGCATGGTAGGCATAAGAAAAACAGTATACTAGTATCTATGGTATTTAGAATATGAATATGAGGCACGTGTGGGAGGAAAAGTACCGTATTTTTCAGAGTATAAGACACACCTTTTTCTCTCAAAAATGAGGCTGAAAATCTGGGTGCGTCTTATACACCGAATACAGCATTTTTTTGCTTCCCGAAGCCCCGCCCCTTCACCAAAATGGCTGTGCATATCCTTATGGGGGCTTTCAGAGAGCTCCTGGGGGCTGGGGGGGGGGGGAAATAAGCAAAATGATCCTCCCCAGCCCCCAGCAGCACTCTATAAGCCTCCATAACAAGTCCCCCCAAGGCTATTCATGCCTTTTTATTAAAAAAATGGGCCCGTTTTCACAAAAAACTGGCTGTTTTGGGGAGGTTTGCACAGTGCAAAAACTTTTTTTTCCTTTTGGAAATCTCTTTAACTGATTGAAGAGAATTACATTGATCAAGGGCTGTGCCAGCAGAAACGCCTACCTATCTACTGTATTTCTCTCTCTCTCTCTATTTCTCTCTCTCTATCCCTCTACCTACCTACCTACCTACCTACCTACCTACCTACACACCAGGGGTGGGTTTCTCGCCCCGTTCCAACCGGTTCGGTTGGAACGAGGCTGGTGGCGTCCTCGCGCGTGCAGCGCGTGTGCACATGCACGCAGCGTGCGCATGCGTACTAGCGTCTGTGCGATGCTCCAGCTGCTCCTGGAGGATCGCGCAGGCGCTGTATGCGTCCTGCGCATGCGTGGAAGCGCAGAATTCGGCAAAACCGGGTAAGGAGCGGGTGCGGACGCGTGCGGGCGCGCGGGCGCGGGGGGGGGGGCCTTCGCCGTTCCCGGAAGTTACTTACTTCCGGGTTCGGCGACCAACCAGATCGCAGGGACCGCCGCGAACCGGTTGAAACCCACCCCTGCTACACACACTCTCTCTCTCTACCTCCCTACCTACTGTATCTCTCTCTCTCTCTCTCCCTCTCTCTCTCTCTCTCTCTCTCTCTTTCTCTCTCTCCCTTTATCTACCTACCCACCAGGGGTGGGTTCCTGCCAGTTCTAACCTCTTCTATAGAAGAGGTTCCACAAATCTAGAGTGACGTTTAGAACCAGTTCCAGCTCCCTCCCCCTGCCCGTCCGCACAACATCAAGATGGAGAGCGAGAGGAGGAATTCTGGGAGTTGAAGTCCACAAGTCTTAAAGCTGTCAAGTTTGAACACCCCTGGGGATTTTTTTCTAAAGGGTTAGGGGTGCAAGGGTCTTGTAACTTGACAGCTTTAAGACTTGCACACTTCAATGCCAGAGTTTCTGAGCCAACATTTTGGTTGCTAAGCAAAAGTGTTGTTAACTGAGTTTCACCATATTTTACAAGTTGGTCACACCCACCCAGTCACATAGCTGGCAAGCCACACCCACCTGGTCACATGGCTGGCAAGCCACTCCTACCCGGTCACATAGCCGGCAAGCCACTCCCACAAAGCAGGCCACACCTACAGAAGAGGTTCTAAAAAATTTTGAAATCCACCACTGCTACCTACCTACTCTCTCCCTACCTATCTTCTGTATTTCTCTCTCTATTTCTCTCTCTCTCTCGCCCCCTACCTATCTAGTATTTCTCTCTATCTCTGTTTCTCTCTCTCTATCCCTCTACCAACCTACCTACAAACACTCTCTCCCTACCTACTGTATTTCTCTCTCTCTATCTCTCTCCCTCTCTATCCCTTTATCTACCTACCTACTTAACTACTCTCTCCATCTTCCTACCTACCTACTGTATTTCTCTCTCTTTCTCTCCCTCTCTATCCCTCTATCTACTTACCTACTTTTAAAAAGAATTTGCCTCTTCAAAACCTATACTCCGGTGCCTCTTATACTCCGAAAAATACAGTAGATAGTGCTAGAAGAAATACTACTTCTTTCAATGTTTAACACTATAATAGGAAATGCAGTTGCTGCCTGCTGTGTATGCTAAATGATTTTTGAGTCCTTTTTGCTGATGAATATATAAAGGTCCAAATAACATCTGCTATAAGCATGTCAAAAAATATTTCCCTGAAATTAGGTCAGATACATTATGCTGCTAGGCAATAATCCAGCTTGATTGTTTGTTTAAACAACTAGCATATTAATATTTCTCTCAGAGTATTCCACCAGTAAAAGTGATAATACCATAACTTGGAAAGCATGTGAATTATGAAAGGAAGTAGTGTCCGTAAGATAGAGTGGAGTATATATATATATATGTAGGTCTTTGGTTGTTCGGGTTTTCTCCCGCGTAAAATTGGAGGTGACTTGGCGACGTTTCGACGAAGTCTCATTCGTCATCTTCAGGCTTCGTGCTTCCGGAGCATTGCTGTTTCCTCCCATAATTGGGGCTTACCAGGGGTTGTGACACTAAATATATACCTTCTTCCCTGGCTTCAGCTGATAAGGAGGAGAACTTGTGGCTTAATGGCTAAGACGTTTGCCTAAGATGTAATATAGCACAGTAAGGGTATGGCTAGCTGATGAGAGCTAAATATCCTTGAAATAGATCTATACTAGTCTCCCTTTATTTATTTATCAGCACAAATATAACAATATAACAATATATATATGTTATATATGTTATATAAGTTAAGCAGTTGACAGTGTTGAGATATAAAAAGATGAAGATGTCATCTTCTCTAAATGGAACTCCATTCCCGATGTCTTCATGACATTGTGTCCATTTAACTTTCTTCATAATATAAAATTAAATTTGTTTTTGCTGACTTTCCAGGTGAGCCTAGAATCCTATGCCTTTCCTAATAGTTGCCCATCCAAATACTCACCAGGTACCCCTTCACTGTTCAAACTTAGCCAAAGGTGTCTAGGTGCTGCCACCTAGCCAGATGTAGACATATGACATGCAAGTAGTGTTTTTGGTTTCTCAGCATTTTTTGCTGTTATTGTTAGGAGTGTGTGTGTGTGTGTGTGTGTGTGTACAGTAAATAGACAGACAGACAGAAACAAAGTAAATCATAAAATCTTTAAAGCAAACTGCATTTAAACTTCATTCATTTTTAATCTCTAATATTTTAAGTGGCCCAAATCAATCACAATACAAGAAACAATACCCGATCTTCAAAATTGGGGAAATCAAATAATTCCTTCAAAGGCTTTGTAAATGTGGTAAACTGCACAGTTTAAATGTAATTATAAGGCTAGAAAGAGAACAAAAATGTGTTGATGTCTCCCACTTTTTATTGATTTATAAAACCCAGTCTGTAACATTGATGTTACTTTTGGTACTATAGTTTTTGGTGCTGTAATAATTTTAGCAATGAATTTTATGTTTACATTTTATCAGCCCTACTATTAAGAAATTCATTTTCTTAATAGTATATTTTTTTAAAGAAAGGGGCATTTTTGTTTCCTGGATAAAGATAAACCTCCTAGTTCATTCATCGATCTGTGTTAGCTGTATGTTTGAAGGCTGATCAACTAATTGATCAGGAAGTTATACTGATTGTAGCAGAAGACTGCCACAGGATTAGCAGAAATAATTATATAGGGCAACAAAGAAAATCTCTAAACTCTTTTAGCTCATTCCAATCACAGCCAAGAAGAGAAAGCAAAAATTTAGGGCTCCTCCCCATTTCCATTTTCTTTTATCAAATATTTCTTCCCTTAGAAATAATGAAAGAGAAAAGAATACCCACCTTGATCACATGGTCAAAAATTAGATGTTTGACCCAGTGGTGGGTTTCAAAAATTGTTCGAACCTACTCTGTGGGTGTGGCCTCCTTTGTGGGAGTGGCTTGCCGCCCATGTGACCCGATGGGAGTGGCTTGCCGCCCATGTGACCGGATATGAAGATGCCGACGACACTTGTCAGAACCACCGTAAATTACCTCTCACACAGCACTGGCATGCATACGAATAGGATGTAAACTTGTTTTTTAAAAGGCATCTTTGGTTTGCGTTAAAACAACTTCAACACACGCAATGTTCTGATTGCACCACAAACGCAGTAGTCATCCTTACCTTTCACAGAGGCACTGAGTTTTATAAATATGAGCATGATAGTGTAGAATAATCATATCCAAGGACCAGTGGTGGGTTTCAAAAAATTTTGGAACCTCTTCTGTAGGTGTGGCCTGCTTTCCAGGTCCACTGGTGGAACCTCTTCTAACCGGTTCGGTAGATTTGACGAACCGGTTCTACCGAATAGGTGCGAACTGGTAGGAAGCCACCTCTGGTTTGACCATTAGCTTATATTTATGAGGTTGCAGTGTCCTGGGGCCATGTGATCACCTTCTGACAAGCAAAGTCAATGAGGAAGCCAGATTCACTTAACAACCATGTTACTAACTTAACAACTGTGGTGCTTCACTTAAAAAGTGTGGCAAGAAAGCTTGTAAAACGGGGACAAAACTCACTTAATAACTGTCCCACTTAGCATCAGAAATGTTGACCTCAGTTGTGGGCATAAGTTGAGGACTACCTGTAATTTCTTCCCAAAATTTTAGACTGGGAAAAAATTAGCCAATATAAGTTAGCAATGCATGCAGATTTTGGCTTCTGGAAGTCTTTCCGATTTGATCAGAGGAACAGGATGGGGCTGACGGGACTTAAGAATAGAGGAATTGGTGCCATTCCAATCACTGGGAGAGATATTCTTCAACTACTTCTCTCTCTAGCACTTGGTCTGATCCAACCCATTTTTGAAATTGATTTTTCTTTTGACACCATATCCTGCCACACCAAGTTTTGTACCATTCTATTTCCATTCAGTGGCTAAGACAATCAGAAAGGTCGGCAGTTTGACAGTTCAAATCCCTAGTGCCATGTAACAGGGTGAGCTCCTGTTACTTGTCCCAGCTTCTGCCAACCTAGCAGTTCGAAAGGACGTAAAAATGCAAGTAGAAAAATAGGAACCGTCTTTGGTGGGAAGGTAACAGCGTTCCGTGTGCCTTCGGCATTTAGTCGTGCCGGCCACATGACCACGGAGATATCTTCAGACAACACTGGCTCTTCGGTTTTGAAATTGAGATGAGCACTGCCCCCTAGAGTTGGGAACAACTAGCACATATGTGTGAGGGGAACCTTTACCTTATTTCCACTTTTGGAGTGTAACGCTTGTGATGTCTGCAGCCATAGTCCAATAGCTTCAAAATTATGGGGACTACCAGACAATTGAAGTTGTGCTCCTTTTAATGTGCACTGCATGCATTTCGTGCATATAAAGAGAGACAGGTTTTCAATTGTCTGGTTGCACCAGCCCCTTTGAAATTGGAGACCATTGCTCTATAGTAGTGCTTCTGATAGACAGTCACTAGGATCCTGAATCTCTTGTTCCTTTTGCACATTCTCTTGGATTGGAAAGTATAACACACATTCAGGAAGAAGGCCATAGCAATGAAGGTTGGCATTTTTGCCAAATAAGCAATACGAACTTATCTGTAAAGTCAACAGTTGAAAACAACTTAAAGGAGATTTTACCTATAGTTAACTGTTCTGACCCCCTCCTCTTCATACACCAAAGCACGCCGAGACAAAGATACTTCAAGGATTTATTAACGCACAGACCAGACCTTGGCAGCAATCCAGCACAGACTAACCTTGGCAGCAATCCAGCCTGCCAAGCTAGCCACAATAGCTTCTCCAGCTCTTAGTAAATACGTTGACTCCTGCGACGAGCGTATGGAAAGTCATTCCTTTTATAGTCTTGAGAGGAACCTAATTACCACCAGCTGAGTTCAATTATCTCCTGTAACTGTTCTTTACGCCTATTAGCCCTCCGTTGCCGGGCATCCAGGAACAACTCCCTTGTTTCCTCCCCACTGCTCCAATGCATGATGTCAGGATCACACTCCCTTGTCTCCTCCCCACTGCTCCAAGGCTCAGGCGCCTCCTGGTGCCCAACCAGCCTCTCTGCGCCCTGCTTGGAGTCGGCACCCTGTCCAGGGTCCTCCACATCCTCCAGAGCCGACTCATAGGGCCCCTCGCTGTCGGAGTCTGGTGGCAGCTCCAACGGCTCCTGCTGGGCCACAATAGTTAACCCTGTAGGGTAGGCCCAATTAAGGAATATACTCCATATACTCTAGGCCCAATACTACTTTTATTGAGATGGGCTTTAGGAACAAAATCTTGTAAATCTAAGTAGCAACAGCACTTAGACTTATATATCATTTCACAGTGCTTTACACTCTCGAAGCGGTTTACAGAGTCAGCATATTGCCCCCAACAATCTGGGTCCTCATTTTACCCATCTCAGAAGGATGGAGGGCTGAGTCAACCTTGAGCCGGTGACAATCGAACTGCTGACAGTTTGGCAGAATTAGCCTGCAATACTGCATTCTAACTACTGTGCCACCATGGCTCTTACTATGCTTTCCCTCCCCATTTTTACATTCATGTGAATTAGGGGCTGCCTGCCAGATATTTTTATAGCCCTTCCTCCTCATTTGGGTTTCAGCAGTGATTACCTACCCATTAGTAATAGATCTTCCTTCTCTCCTTCAAGGTAATCTCTACGCCTATTTATCTATTTCACCTTAGGATAAAGTGTTCTTCACCTGTAAAACTGTTGAGTAGGCAAAGAAGACTCACCTCCTGAGGATAGAAACAAGTAAAACAATTCCACATCATTATCTCCCTATTAGCAGCATTTACATGCATTCTCTGACCAGCCAGCCAGTCTGTTACCATCTCTTGAAGAGTGTAACTAAATGTTCCTTTCATGCTCTGGATCAGGAGGTTTGATGGGTCTTGGTCATCTCAATCCAACATTCAAGGTGGCTGTTTTATTTCCCTATAAAGTAATACCAGCCTTGTAAACAAAGGTCAGTGGTGGGTTTCAAAAATTGTTCGAACCTACCTACTCTGTGGGTGTGGCCTCCTTTGTGGGAGTGGCTTGCCACCCATGTGACCGGATGGGAGTGGCTTGCCGCCCATGTGACCAGATATGAAGATGCCGACGACACTTGTCAGAACCACCTTAAATTACCTCACCCACAGCACTGGCATGCATAAGAATATGATGTAAACTTGTTTTTTAAAAGGCATCTTTGGTTTGCGTTAATACAATTTCAACACACGCAATGTTCTGATTGCACCACAAACGCAGTAGTCATCCTTACCTTTCACAGAGGCACTGAGTTTTATAAATATGAGCATGATATTGTAGAATAATCGTATCCAAGGAAAAGTGGTGGGTTTCAAAAGTTTTTGGAAGCTCTTCTGTAGGTGTGGCCTGCTTTCCGGGTCCACTGGTGGAACCTCTTCCAACCGGTTCGGTAGATTTGACGAACCGGTTCTACCGAATAGGTGTGAACTGGTAGGAACCCACCTCTGACAAATGTTGTGCAAATCCCTTATCTGAGATACACTATTTTACACTGGAACTTTCCTCCGCTTTTTCCATTGGCAATATTTGACTGAAATGTTAGTGAAATTTGCCGGGGTAGAAAATAATCCCTGTTCACAGTAAATATGTAATGAACTGTTGAGATAATATATACTATATGCATTTCAAGCAAGGTTCCTAATCATCCAGTAAAAAGCCCTATGTAATTTGAGTGACTTGTTAATTTCAACACCCGCATGCTCTAATATGGCTATGACCCCATGTTCATCAGTTTCCCCTCGGCTCTAAAGAAAAATCACATGCAATCAATTCACATATTTTCCCACAGAACAAAAATACGGAGAAATTGTTTTGTCATAACGACTCAGCAGGCCCTTCCACCTAGCGTTTTGTTGGGGGTTTTTTTCCTCAGCGTTCTATGATTTGCTCAGACTATTCTCCTTTGAAAAAAAATATATTGAGATATAAATCATGAATTTTGCAAAGGAGACAACCAGTGGTGGGTTTCAAAAATTGTTGGAACCTACTCTGTGGGTGTGGCCTCCTTTGTGGGAGTGGCTTGCCGCCCATGTGACCGGATGGGAGTGGCTTGCCGCCCATGTGACCGAATGGGAGTGGCTTGCCGCCCATGTGACCGGATATGAAGATGCCGACGACACTTGTCAGAACCACCTTGAATTACCTCACACACAGCACTGCCATGCATAAGAATATGATGTAAACTTGGTTTTGAAAAGGCATCTTTGGTTTGCGTTAAAACAACTTCAGCACGCGCAATGTTCTGATTGCACCACAAACGCAGTAGTCATCCTTACCTTTCACACAGGCACTGAGTTTTATAAATATGAGCATGATAGTGTAGAATAATCATATCCAAAGACCAGTGGTGGGTTTCAAAAATCTTTGGCACCTCTTCTGTATGTGTGGCCTGCTTTCCGGGTCCACTGGTGGAACCTCTTCTAACCGGTTCGGTAGATTTGACCAACCGGTTCTACCGAATAGATGCGAACAGGTAGGAACCCACCTCTGGAGACAACCATAGCTTATAGATATTCAGAGCAATTGCCTGTTCAATTTATGTTGGCTGAGAGATTGCTAGATCTGCTGAATGCGGTGGCTTGCTGGCACAACACATCTGCGGCTGGCATGAAAAATTCACTGGTTTGTCCAATTAAAACCAGCTTTGGGGATGGAAGGATAGATTAAGGGGACCTTTTTCCTTAGCCCAAACAACAGACTACAGAGGAAGGACGCAGATGGTACAGAAAGCGGAAACATGGCATGAGAGAGGAAGAAAAAGTGCAGTGGGAGGAGACAGCCTCAATATGCTTCCCAGAGTTATGCCGCAGGACAGACCAAATATTAAATATATTTTAAATGGTAAGCTGCGTAGGATGAAGGCAGCAACGGAGCTCAAAATCTGCTATATAATGCAATTAACGGTAAAGGTTCCCCTCGCACATATGTGCTAGTTGGTTCACTGACGAATGCGTGCAGGAGCATGCCGACAAATGCGCGCCGATGAAAGTGCGCCATTAAAAAAGCAATCGGAACAAGCTCAATTTTGTTAGGTATAAGTGATAATAGAAACTGACTTTGGCAGGCTTTCTAGATTCTATTCTAATACTCTAAGAAACAGTAAAGAACATTCTTGAAATCCTAGATGTCCCTGTTCCTTGTCCAGGCCTCAAAGGGTTGATGTGGTTGTGTTCTGACCCGCTCCTCCGTTCAGTAACGAATGCCGAGACAAGCTTAGCTGGAATGTACTTTAATAGCAAGACACCAAAACCTCGGTGGCTGAAAGCCAAGCAGAACAAACAGATAAGGACCTTGGCAGCAACTCAGACAAACTCAGGCAGCAATAAACACAGATAAGGCTTGGCAGCAATCCAGCCTGCCAAGCTCCCAGTACTGTCCTCCGACATTCAATCTTGCGTTGACTTCCACAAAGAGGGCCGTGTGCACAAGTAGCTTTTATAGTCTGGAGAGGAGCTTAATGACCACCAGCTGAGCCCAATTACCTCCTGTAATTGCGTAATTGTTCTTGACGCCAAGTAGCTCTTCAATGGCGTGCATCCAGGAACAACTCACTGCTGGTTTCTGTATCACTCTCCCTTGTCTCCTCCCCACTGGTCCAAGGCTCAGGCGCCACCTGGTGGCCAACCAGCCTCTCTGCGCCCTGCTCGGAGTCGGAACCCTGTCCAGGGTCCTCCACATCCTCCAGAGCCGACTCATAGGGCCCCTCGCTGTCGGAGTCTGGTGGCAGCTCCAACGGCTCCTGCTGGGCCACAACAGGTTGACCTCTGTAAATGGGCTAGGAATTGAGAGAGGAATTTCAGCGATCCCCAATAAATAACAACGGAATAGCTCAGATTGTCATTTATTTCATTTTTAAATTGAGAATAGTTCTATTTAGTTAGCTATTGAGGACTCAAGGTTGCTAAAATCAAGCCGAGCTACGGACGCTGGCACCGAATAAGGGCAAAGCGCCAATGAAAAGCTCTTATTACCAACAGGTGAAGCCCCCTCTTTGCTTTGACATGAAAAAAGGCCTGCCTTCGTCCCAGTACTATGAACTTTGCTCAAGTGCCTTCACCGGAGGGAAACACAACACCAGTGGAAATCCCCTCTTTGCTCTGTGGTGTGAAAATCCAATAGGTGTTAAACCTTCCTGCTGGGTGTGTATGAGAAAGAGGAATGCCCAGTGTAACTAAACCCAGGATATGCTCTGCCTTGTGGTGTGCTGTGAGACACTTCAGGAGTTTGCCAGCTGTTTGAGACTGAAAAATTCAGATCACTTGGCAGATCCCAAAGTCTGCCAGCGTATGTCCAAGGAAGAGAAGTGCTTGTGCTCCAAGATCAGTAAATCTCTTATGGGACAGATACGGGCACATTTATGGCAGCACCTTTTACAATGGACTTGGAAGAGGGACAGAATAATCTACGAGGGCAAAAGGCCAGGATATATCTTTCTGTTTTTCTACTACTACTTATTCCCTTCTTTGCAGCTTTAATAGCAATAGCAGTTAGCAATAGCAGTTAGACTTATATACCGCTTCATAGGGCTTTCAGCCCTCTCTAAGCGGTTTACAGAGTCAGCATATCACCCCCACAGTCTGGGTCCTCATTTCACCCACCTCGGAAGGATGGAAGGGCTGAGTCAACCTTGAGCCGGTGAGATTAGAACCGCTGAACTGCAGATAACAGTCAGCTGAAGTCGGCCTGCAGTACTGTACCCTAACCACTGCGCTACCTCGGCTCTTAAAAAAAAAAACTAACATGTCTTCCAGGGGTGGGTTTCTCGCCCCGTTCCAACCGGTTCGGCGGCGTCCTCGCGCACGCACGCGGCGTCCTCGTGCACGCACGCGGCGTCCTCGCGCACGCACGCGGCGTCCTCGCGCACGCACGCGGCGTCCTTGCGCACGCACGCACATGCGTACTAGCGTCTGCGCGATGCTCCAGCTGCTCCTGGAGGATCGTGCAGGCGCTGTATGCGTTCTGCGCATGCGTGGAAAGCGCAGAATTCGTAAAAACCGGGTAAGGAGCGGGCGCGGGTGTGCGGGCGCGCGCGGGCGCGGGGGGGGGGGCTTCGCCGTTCCCGGAAGTTACTTACTTCTGGGTTCGGCGACCAACCGGATCGCAGGGACCGGTGCGAACCGGTCGAAACCCACCCCTGGTGTCTTCCTTTTGCCTTCCATGATAGCTTACGAACTATATAGCTGTATATATATGGGGTGGGTGGGGGTGATTTTATTACATTACATTAATTTGTTTGATTCTTTTTATTAGTTTTATTGTTTTAAATGAGGTTTTACATTCTGTAAGCCACCTTGAGTCGCCATAGAGCCGAGGTGGCACAGTGGTTAGGGTGCAGTACTGCAGGTCACTTCAGCTGACTGTTATCTGCAGTTCAGCGGTTCTAATCTCACCGGCTCAAGGTTGACTCAGCCTTCCATCCTTCCGAGGTGGGTGAAATGAGGACCCAGACTGTGGGGGCAATATGCTGACTCTGTAAACCGCTTAGAGAGGGCTGAAAGCCCTATGAAGCGGTATATACGTCTAACTGCTATTGCTATTGCTATTGCCATGGGTGAATAGGCGGCAATATACATTCAATAAATAATGATAGGACATGACATGGCTTGATAGTAGTTTTCTAATATTCGAGGGGCTGCTACAGAGAGGAGGGGGTCAAGCTATTTCCCAAAGCACCTGAAGGCCAGACAAGGAATAATGGATGGAAACTGGACAAGGAGAGATTCAACCTGGAAATAAGGAGAAATTTCCTGGACAGGGAGAACAATCAACCAATGGAACAGAAGTTGCCTTCAGAAGTTGTGGGAGCTTCATTGCTGGGGGCTTTCAAGAAGAAACTGCAGTGCCATCTGTCAGAAATGGTGTAGGGTCTCCTGCTTGGACAGGGAGTGGGGGTTGGACTAGATGATCTATAAGGTCCCTTCCAACTCTAATCTGTATCTTTATATCAATCCTAGGGTCTAGAGAAGACAACCTTCGGGATACAGTCAATCCTAAATTTATAACCATTCATTCAGTGACCATTCTAAGTTACAACAGCCACATTCACTATGAAATTGCAGTGCAGCATTGCAGCATCCCCATAGTAACGTGGTCAAAGTTTGGCTGCTTGGCAGCTGGCTTGTACTGATGACAGTTGCAGTGTCCCAGGGTCATGTGATCACCTTTTGAGACCTTCTGACAAACAAAGTCAAGGGAGAAGCTGGATTCACTTAACAAGTGTGTCTGTCAGCGTTCCAAGTATCATGTAGAATTAAATCAGAGTCTAAGGCAAAACGATCCTTAAAGTTCCAATTTAATAAAGCAGACATCTTAGCACATCTGTGTTAATCCCAATTCTGGAAAGCTTTGGACTAGTAGGGAGGAGACAAGGGAGTGTGATCTGGACGTCAGCAGTGGGGAGGAGCCAATGGAGTTGTTCCTAGATGCCCGGCATCGGAGAGCTAATAGGCTTAAGGAACAATTATGCAATTACAGGAGGTAATTGCACTCAGCTGGTGGTCATTAGGCTCCTCTCCAGACTATAAAAGGACTGCTTGTGCACATGCCCTTTTGCAGAAGTCAATGCAGGAACTAAGGTCGGAGAACATTATTGTGAGCTTGACAGGCTGGATTGCTGCCAAGCCATATCTGTGCTGGATTGCTGCCCAAGCTTGTCTGTGCTGGGTTGCTGCCAAGGACCTGTCTGTCTGTTAATTAAATGCCGTAACTTACCTTTGGCTCGGAGTATGTTGGTGTGGGACGAGGGGGGTCAGAACAGTTTTCTATCTAGGTCTCTGTTTCTCAACCGTAACTATTTTAAGATATGTGGACTTCAACTCCCATAATTCCCCAGCCGGCATGGTTGAAAAACACTAATCTAGATTGTAGCTATGTCTGACGCTACTTAAGGTCTCTTTTAGGATCAATCAAGATCAGCTAAGTGCTGCCAGCTCAGCCGAGTTCTCTGAACAAACAGCTTGTATAAAAGGATGACATTCAGCACTTATTTTCATTTTTTCAGCTTTAATGATGGGAAATTGAAGGCATTAAAATAAAGACAGGAAAGAAGACAGCCCAGAAATAAGAAAAGCAGCATTTCTAAACATAGTGTTTCTTAAAATACAACCCAAAGAGGGTGCCATGAAAATAAGAGTGAGAATTAAAGCTCTTTTAATGAGAGTTCATGGACAGTGAGCAAGAAGTTACAGAAAATCAGGTTATATGACCATGAAACCTCATAAAGCTGTAAGAAAAATCATCTGCTGTATCAGAAACTATCAAAACATGATATACTCTAGCATGCTGGACTACAGGATATATTTAAAGCAGAGATGGGTTCCTACCGGTTCGCACCGGTTCGGTAGAACCGGTTCGTCAAATCTACCGAACCGGTTAGAAGAGGTTCCACCAGTGGACCCGGAAAGCAGGACACACCTATAGAAGAGGTTCCAAAAGTTTTTGAAACCCACCACTGGTCCTTGGATATGATTATTCTACATTATCATGCTCATATTTATAAAACTCAGTGCCTCTGTGAAAGGTAAGGATCAGAGGTGGGTTCCTACCAGTTCGCACCGATTCGGTAGAACCGGTTCGTCAAATCTACCGAACCGGTTAGAAGAGGTTCCACCAGTGGACCCGGAAAGCAGGACACACCTACAGAAGAGGTTCCAAATTTTTTTGAAACCCACCACACACACACACACACACACACACACACACACACACACACACACACAAATTAAAACCAGTGAAGTTATTACATAACAAAAGAAGAGAAATGATCAACTTTACATGCATCCCAGAATATAACATTTGTGGGTTATCTTTTAATTAATTTAATAATAAAGGATAAAGCCTCAGTCATCCAAAACCATATTGCTGAATTTTAGTTACTAGAGAATAAAATACTATCTCCCACCAGGTTTACTTTCTAAAGCATACGGAATCCAGAAATCTGAATTTCATTTCAGCAATTCTGCTGCCTGTTTATTTCATTGGCTCAGAGATGGGTTCCTATCAGCTCGCACCTATTCGATAGAACCGGTTCGTCAAATCTACCGAACCGGTTAGAAGAGGTTCCACCAGTGGACCCAGAAAGCAGGCCACACCTACAGAAGAGGTTCCAAAAAATTTTGAAACCCACCACTCACACACACACTCACACACACACACACACACACAGAGAGAGAGAGAGACTGACACACAGAGAGAGAGAAAGATAAAGAAAGGAGAGAGAGATTGAAAGAAAAAAAGAAAAAAGGGGCAGAGAGACAAAAGGATGGAAAGAGAGAGAGAGAGAGAGAGAGGGAAAACACATGGCCGGCAAGCCACTCCCACCAGGTCACATGGCAGCAAGCCACTCCCACAAAGGAGGCCACACTGGTGGAACCTCTTCTAACTGGTTCGGTAGATTTGACGAACCGGTTCTACCGAACTGGTGCGAACTGGTAGGAACCCACCTCTGGTCTACACCTAACAAATTTTATGTACATTGAGGCTACACCTGGGGAATATTGGAATAAGGAGAAGAACATGCCGGTATAACTAAACACAACTCAAATCTGTCTCACTTGTAGGACAGAAACAAGACGAAAGCAGTTTCTGTGGAGACACAGCAGAGCAGCAATGTTGCCCGTGGATGTTTGTATCATGGTAACATGCATGTGGGGAAAAAGCCCTCAGAGGCAGGACATAATAGGCTGTGTATGCTATCGCCTCTCTTTTCCTGGCAATAGAATTTGTGTCTCGGAAATGTTTAATCAGCAGGTATGGTGGGGGGGGGGGGGTTGCATCATAAATTTGTAAACGAGTGAGCAATCAAATTAGGAAGATTCCCTTTTCCTCCCCATAGGGAACACATCCCGAAGACTGCTGACAGTACAAAATGGCACTTTCTTCCTGTTCTGTATTTGAAAAGTGATAAAATGCCAGCAAAGCACAACGGAAGTTCTAGAGATGGAACAATTATATCTTTATAGACATTTGCGCCCAACTAGTAGTTGCTTCCTTACGGTCTGGTTTGTGTAGAGTCTCTGTAAAAGGGAGGAGGGAAAAGAGACAGACAGACAGACAGACAGAGACAGAGTGAGAGAGAGGGATATCTATCTATCTATCTATCTATCTATATATGTATATGTATATGTATATGTATGTGTGTGTTTGTGTGTGCGCGCGTGCGTGTGTGTGTGTTTTCTGAGGTTTTCACGGGTATTAGTATGTAGGTCTTTGGTTGTTCGGGTTTTCTCCCGCGTAAAATTGGAAGTGTCTTGGCGACGTTTCGACGAATGAAGATGACGAATGAGACTTCATTTCATTTCATTTTATTAGGGTTTATAGGCCGCCCTTTTCCCTGAGGGGACTCAGGGCGGCTTACAATCACCAGGGAGGGGGTGCAAATCAAAATAATGTCGAAACGTCGCCAAGACACTTCCAATTTTACGTGGGAGAAAACCCGAATAACCAAAGACCTACATATATATATATATATATATATATATATATATATATATATATATATATATATATATATATATATATATATATATATATATATATATATATATATATATATATATATATATATATATATATATATATACACACACACACACACACACACACACACACACACACACATACACATACACATACACATATATATATCGGTGGGTTTCAAAAATTGTTTGAACCTACTCTGTGGGTGTGGCCTCCTTTGTGGGAGTGGCTTGCCACCCATGTGACCGGATGGGAGTGGCTTGCCGCCCATGTGACCGGATATGAAGATGCCGACGACACTTGTCAGAACCACCTTAAATCACCTCACACACCGCACTGGCATGCATAAGAATATCATGTAAGGTTGTTTTTTAAAAGGCATCTTTGGTTTGCGTTGAAACAACTTCAACACACGCAATGTTCTGATTGCACCACAAACGCAGTAGTCATCCTTACCTTTCACAGAGGCACTGAGTTTTATAAATAGGAGCATGATAGTGTAGAATAATCATATCCAAGGACCAGTGGTGGGTTTCAAAAAAGTTTGGAACCTCTTCTGTAGGTGTGGCCTGCTTTCCGGGTCCACTGATGGAAACTCTTCTATAGAAGAGGTTAGAACTGGCAGGAACCCACCCCTGGTGGTAAATCATAAACAGTTTTTCTTTCCAACTTCTGTACGGTAATCAGTAAAGCTAAAAATCGGCGCATCAGAATCTTAGTTTCCATTCCATCAGACAGGATGGATCCTCTTAACCTTTCTGACTGTTTGTGATTTTGTAGCGGGCTATTTTAAGAGTCTGACATGCCTGAAATGATGTGAACATGTTGCCTTCCCATCAAAAATCCATGTAATTTTAGACTCTTTGACTGGGGCACTTGAAATTTTTGCTAGCTTTTGTCTGTCCCAATCACAGAGCTAGTTTCTTTCAATGGAGGGCATTATTTTTGGGCTGTGATTCAGAAAGCTCCGCCGTTCATGCAGAGAAAGTTACACTGTATGTGTGTTTTTGCCTCTGTTTTCATGGCACGAGAATTGCTGCTGAAGGGACTAATCACCAGGTACAGAGGATTTGCTTCATAAATTTGCAAATTAGTAGTAAACGATCAAATGGCGTCTTGCCATTCTCAATTGCTTGGTTCCTGCTGACTTAAAATGGGAGTTTGCGGTATGCAATAATAACATTCTTACCACCGTTTTCAACTTTTACAAGGAAAAATAAACAAATCTGCATGCTTAATGTACCTACTTGGGTTTCCCTTTGTCTATAAAAATAAATTTAGTGTGTGTAGAGGAGCAGGAAAAACACAGCTCTGTGCAAAGGCATTTTGTGTTTGCTGGAATGAGAGCGGGAATTACGCGGACAGACTTAAACTGGTTTAATCACTTCGTGACCCGTCAAAAGCGCGGAGGACAAAATCGCGCTCGACGAAAGCGCGCATGTGACGTCATCACAGCGCGACGACAAAAATTAAAAATTGAAATAAAATTAAAATTAAAGCAAGCCGATTCACATAAAGGTAAGGGTTAGGGTTAGGGTTAGGGTTAGGGTTAGGGTTAGGGTTAGGGTTAGGGTTAGGTTAAGGGTTAGGGTTAGGTTTAGAGCGTTAGCGTTAGGTTTAGCGTTAGGTTAAGGGTTAGCGTTAGGTTTAGCGTTAGGTTAAGGGTTAGCGTTAGGTTTAGCGTTACGTTAACGGTTAGGTTTAGGGTTAGATTTAGGGTTAGGTTAAGGGTTAGGTTTAGGGTTAGGTTTGGGGGGGTTAGGGTAAGGTTTTAGCTTCATTTTTACATTTTTCGATCACAGCGCGATGTTTTCGTCGCGCTGTGATGACGTCAAATGTGCGCTTTCGTCGAGCGCGATTTTGTCCTCCGCGATTTTGTGGTGGAACCAATCACTTTGAAGCTTTCATTCTTAGCAACTCTGGGAATGGTAGAAAGGAAATACAAAAGAACTTAGCACTTTCGCTAAATCATAACACACAGGATTCTTTGGATGGGGAGCCCTGGATGGGAAGAAAACCATTGCAAGTTTGTATTAAGTTGGATTATTTGCATGGAAAGACAAATATTTTCATAAGTTTGCATTCATGTGCAATTCAGTGTCCTATTAATTACAGAAAATGCCTTAGAAACTAGATTCTCATTTTTCAATAAACCAATTGTCACCTACAGTCTGGATGGTATATAAGTTTAGATGATTGAGAATATCATTTGAACAAGAAATTGAATACAACAAGATTACTCAGATTTTCTTCAAGGAACGTTCGCCTTTTGAACAAATATTTGCCTTCATTTTTTTTAATTGAAAAGATTTAATAAGTTTTACAAATATTTCCCCTTCTCCTCCCCTCCCTCCACCCCAACCCTGCCTCCCCCCAAACTTCCCAGAGCAAAATACAGGTATAAACATTTAACAATCATACACTAACATAAACTAACAAACTATAACATCCTACCTCCCTCTTGTGCTTTAACTCCCCTTTTATTAAACTAAATTTAAATAAATTATAACATTCCTTGTTCATTCATAAGCTAATTGAAATTTCTTAGTCCTATATTTATTTTGGATGTAGTCAATCCATCTTCTCCATTCCAACTTGTATTTCTCATCTGGATAATCCTTCAAATATGCTGAGATTTTGGCCATCTCTGCTAAATTTGCTACTTTTAACGTCCATTCTTGAATAGTAGGCAATTCTTCCTTCTTCCAGAACTGCGCCACCAACAGTCTTGCTGTCGTTATTAAGTTCAGAATCAAATTAGTCTCTATAACTGTACAATCTGTAATTGTACCTAGCAAGAACAACTGAAGAGTGAACTTTATCCTCTTTTTAAAAATATTTTGAATAATCCACCATATTTCCCCCCCAGAATGCTTCATATTTGCCTTCATTTTTGGAGATAGGAGCATGTACTAAAACAGAAGATACTTCCCATACACTATCATTGCCGTTCCTTAATCCCTCCATTACTGCCAGTTTGGTGCATGTCAGGGGTGGGTTGCTAATCCCGTTCCAACCGGTTCGATTGGAACGGGGCCGGCGGCGTCCTCGTGCACGCGCGCAGTTCACGCATGCGTCTTAGCGCCTGCGCGATGCTCCAGCTGCTCGCGGAGACTCGCGCAGGCGCTGTATGTGCCATCCAGCTGCTCGCGGAGAATCGCACAGGTGCTGTATGTGCCATGCGCCTGCGTGGAAGCGCAGAAGCCTTTAAAGACTGGTAAGGAGTGCGGGTGGGCAGGTGGGCCCTTCGCCGTTCCCGGAAGTTACTTACTTCCGGGTTCGCCGACCAACCGGTTCGTGGGGACCGCCGCGAACCGCTTGAAACCCACCCCTGGTGCATATACAGTTTTGTACATGTGTGTGCGCAGTTGCCCATAACATTAAAAAATGGGGAAAAAAACATGCCACGCCGACAGGGGAATCGGTTCGAAGGCATGGCAGGCCTGGGTTGCTACCGGTTCCGGCGACCTAGGCCAGCAAACCACTACCGGTTCGGCCGAACTGGGATGAACCGGTAGGAACCCACCTCTTCCTCGAAAGCAGATTGTCTTCAAACATACCGATCTTAAAGTCCTGAGAGCAAGGACAGGTATTGTAACAAAAACAGTCTTATTCCATACAAAGGAGAAAATGAATTAATCCAATTCATTGCTTACGACCACATGTCTACATTCTCACTTCATGCTGTCTACCCTGTTGCCCTGAAAATAAGACCTCCCCAGATAATAAGCCCAATCAGGCTTTTGAGAGCATGCGCTAAAATAAGCCCTCCCCGAAAATATCGCAACACAGCAGCAGCCATGAGGTGACCACGCTCACCGCCTCCTGCACCTCAAAAATAATAAGACCTCCCCGAAAATAAGGCCAAGCGCTTATTTCAGGGGTCAAAAGAAAATAAGACCTTGTCTTGTTTTGGGGAAAACACGGTATATTTGTTTGGCCGTAGGCAAGTAGAAAAGGAGACAAAAAGATAGAGATTAAAGAAGGAAATAGTTCCAACACTTTGTTCAATAGAGAGCTGAAAGGGCATCAAAACCTCCTTTCTCCTTGAAAGTTCAGGAATCCTGAAGGCATGGTTCCCGCAAACAGAGAAGCACACTACTCTTAAGATTCACAAAGTTGAACTGCTCTAAAAAGAAAAAGAAACAGTAAAAGGACTACATTTACTGTGACTTCAGATGCACCATAGTTGAGCCAGAAAATAAAATAGCTTATGGATCAGTGGCGGGATGTTACCAGGGGTGGGTTTCAACCGGTTCGCGGTGGTCCCTGCGAACCGGTTGGTCGGCGAACCCGGAAGTAAGTAACTTCCGGGAACGGCAAAGGGGCCACCCGCCCGCCCACGCTCCTTACCCGGTTTTGACGAGTTCTGCGCTTCCACGCATGCGCAGGACGCATACAGCGCCTGCGTGATCCTCCAGGAGCAGCTGGAGCATCGCACAGACACTAGTATGCATGCGTGCACCATGCGCGTGCATGAGGACGCCGCCGGCCCCGTTCCAACCAAACCGGGCGAGAAACCCACCCCTGGATGTTATCAATTTGCTTCTCACGTGCAATTCAATGTAAATTGATCTTCACACATGCGCAAAACAATTTACAGTGAACTGCGCGCACACGGTCACTAGAAAACAACATGGCAGCGGCATCAGCGGCGGTGAGGGAACCAGTTTGGGAGGCGTGGCGAGCCTGAGTCGCTGCTGGTTCGGCCGAACCTGGAGCAACCCACCTCTGTTATGAATTCAGCAGGCGTTGTAGGATCGCAGAGTTCCCCAGTTGCTTTTGAACTGGTGCAGCGTTCTCATGTGAAAATGGCCAGACATTTTTGCTTAACCCTGAAGTTCACAGATTAGCCTTTGGCAAATCAGTAGCTTTATTTTCTCATTGGATTTCTGTGAGGTTAAAATGTTGCTCTCAGAGGAAAACTGATGTTACAAGATGTAATTAACAATCATGTCAGTATTACAGACATTTTAGGTCTGTAAATTAGTTGTAATGAACCTCAGTATACATATTTAATTTTAACATATATCTTCCTCCTTTTTTTTAAACAAGAGAAAAACAAAAAGTATACATATATATAGTAATTGTATTTTTAAGTCTCTCCCCCCCCCCCAGCCTATTTTTGGCCGAGATGTAAACCTCGTTACAATTCCCAGCTATTCTCATCATTATATTTATATAATCGTGCATCTCATACGCCCCAAATTTGTGATTCTGTCTTTAAATCTCAGTAATTTCCCATTATAAGTATATTTCATGTTTCCTCTCCATTTTTCCATATCTTGGCTTAGGTTACCCTTAATTGTCTTTAAATAACAATCCTTAATGTTCAATGTTCCTTACAATTCCCTTAATCTACTATATAGAATAACAAGCGTTACACATCTCACTTTGTTCTGAGGCCAGGAGAAAGTCACAGTCCACAAACAAGGTTCAGAGTCCGCCAAGCAAGGCCAAAGTTCAGAAAACACAAAGCGAAATCCAAGTTCCGCAAGAAAGGCTCAGGATCCACAAAGCAAGATCCAGAAGCCAGCAGTGAGTTGTTCCTAGATGCACGCCATCGAAGAGCTACTAGGCGTCAGGAACAATTACGCAATTACAGGAGGTAATTGCGTTCAGCTGATGGTCATTAGGCTCCTCTCCAGACTATGTATGAGATCAATGTAATAAGCGTTAATCGGAGAGGCAGTTTCTGTAAGCAGGGCAATAAAGATGAGGCTAGAAACAACACCAGAATGTTTCCTTCCTGCCTTCCTTACAGGATTAGCCCTGTAAAGTGGGAAAAAAAGAAAAGGAGATTTCTTCCAACAACCGGTTCTCAGGACTGCTTAGAAAGTTACCAACCGGTTCTCCCGAATAGGTGCGAACTGACTGAATCCCACCACTGTTCTGTAACTTGTTCTGTATCATATTTTAGCAGCAAGTTATAAATTCTTGTGTTTACACGTTTGTCATATTTGCATAATTTTATTTCAGATTCATTCCTACTCCCTCTTACATGTTTCGCACCCTTTTCAAATTCAAGTCGAATTCATACCTCCTGTACTTAACTGCACTTGAGTTTTACGTATAGGTTTGCCACCTATAAACATGGACTGAGCCTGAAAAGTCGTTGATTTCTGCTGAGGTTAGTGCCTTTTTTCCCTTCAAAGGGCTATTACAGAGGTAGTGAGGAAGTTGACGTTGTGCTATTATTACGAACAACAAGTAAGATGTTTGAAAAGTGTTTGAATAAATGAAGAGACAGGTTGTTTTAATCAGAAAAAAACCATGGGAGAATTCTGAAGGATTGAAGATACAGTGCTATTGATTTGGTGGCCTTAAAAAGGCTTTATCCTTTGATGTTTAATTCAGTGAATAAAAATCTATAAAGATAGCTTGGAGTTTTGAAAGGAATATAAAGTAAATGAATTAAATATCTTGGATTCCTTGACGTAACTTAGAGCACAGGTAGTGCTATGCAGAAAAGAGAGGAAAATGCAAGAGAAAAAGGATTTTCGTTCCAAGTTTTAAAAGCCCTGTAATTATCAGCAATGACATGGCCATCAGATGGCAGGCATTGACAAAGGATCTGAAAAAATTAAACTTTCTGTGACTACATTTAGCAGTTTTTTTTAAAGTCAAATTTTTAATTTATATATAAATATTTTGAAGGCAGTGTATTTGTCCGGAAAAATAACAGATATACTGATAATAATGATGATTATACACATAATTACAACCATATTTATAATTATATTACCTTATTTATGATATTAATTGTACTAACATACTTATAATTATAAACAATTCATATTTTATTTACATATAACAATAATCTTTCTTCATCTAATTTCTACCTCTTATCTCTAACCATTGATGAAATCTATTCCAGTTGAATAGTACTCTATATCTCCTTTATTTTTCATTTTCAATGTCAGTCTATCCATCTCTGCACAACTGAATATTTTCTGAATTATGTTTTTATCTGGTGATGTGTTCTCATTTTTCCAATATTGTGCAAATGCAATTCTCACCGCCATCAATACATGTAGCATTAAGTATATAGTCCTTTTATCCGTGTTGGGTTTCTATTTCTTTTTACTACCGGTTCGCTCATGTGCGCTCGTGCGACCCTTCTGCTTCTGCACATGCGCAGAAGTGTCCAGGCGGGTGGGTGGAGCCTCCCGCCACTGCCACCACCACTACCGGTTCACCCAATCCGGGGCAAACTGGGGAGCAACCCACCTCTGCTCTTTATCATACCTTTCTGGTATTATATCTAACAAAAATATTTAGCAGTTTCTTGATTTACCCAAATTGACAATAAAATTATCAATTACATGGAGGTAAGTGTTAATATCACTGCTAATGTGTGTGATAAATTTTGTTGCTGTTAGTCACAAGGGCCAAGATTGTTAAGAGAATGGTTAACTTCTCAGCTTTGCAACAAAGCTTTGAAAAAAAATAATGAAAATTGTATTAGTTCTTTGTGAACTCTAATTTTTAAAATCTCTTTCCTAATATAAAATCAAAATATGCATTCCCTTATAAAAATGGATCTGAATGTATGTAGCTTAAAAATGATCAAATATCCAGGCAACAACAGATTCTGCTAGATATTGTGCTCAGTTACAATACCATATGAAAACATGATAAACAGGTTGAACGATAAGGTTGTTCAATGAACATTTAATATTTAAAATATTACGTGTTTAAAATATTAAAATGTATAGTGTACATTTGTAATATACATGAATATTTGTATGTATTTACGGAATAAATTTACATGGTTGCCCAACTCACACACAGTGACTCTGGACATCTTACAACACTGAAATTTCACAATGTAAGAACCCATAAATCTCTACCTCCCCCCTAGCAGCGGTAAATAGACAATCACATAAGCCTTTTGACCAGGTCTATGTAAATCAACTTGGGTTCTCTAATGCACGGACAGCAGCACATCTTCAGGGCCTTCCAGATGATGAAAGAAATGTCCTTCTGGGTTCGGCTCCAAGTGGGGAAAATGACACTGGAGACATGGAGGCTGCTTGGAAAGATGGTTTAATGGTGGACAGGACCACATGGCTTGAGTCCTGAACAGAAAAGGTGATCACATGCTTCAATGTTGGTGGAGAAGAAGTGAAGGGCTGAGGGAGGGGCTTGCTAGGCTTTTTATAACCTGTTCAGTCCCACCTCTCTGTTTCCTGTTCCTGTGTAAGAAATGTGTTCTGATTGGTTGTCAGACTCCCATGGGGCCATGCAGAGGCAACTCTCTAGGCTGTGTTTTGAATCCAGGTTTGGTTGAGTTCTCAGATGCCATGTGGTCAGTTGGGGCCAATATTATCATGCTTTAATCCCATCCCTCCTGGAGCTGAAGTGGAGAAGTCTTTATTATGTAAAGTGGACTAGCCTGGGCTTCTTAATGGCCCATTGACAAAGTGGGGATGGGCAGGAAGCTACAGGCAGCTATTCTGTCTTTTAAAACATGTTTCTTTCTTTTCACATCCAGAGAAATATTCTGCCTTTTCAATATTTCCTAGGCTATTTCATTTTTTTCTGGGAGAGGGCTAGCTGATAACTTCTGAGGGGCAATCTTATCTCCAGGAGAATAGTATTCCAAAGAAAGGATGCCACCACAAAGAAGGCTCTTTCCCTTGATACCACTAGATGTACTTCCCTAATAGACACAACATCAACTTACCTTGCCCCACTGATGGGCTGGGTAGATGTAAATGGGAAGAGATGGCCCTTCAAATAATCTGGCTCCAAGCAAAGGCGGCTTTAAAGGTGATGACTAGCACCTTGGCTTCCACCTGCAAACAAAACGGTTAACCCACGCAGCTTCCACAAAAGAGGCGACGCATGGACAAATCTCAATTTGCACAGAACGATGCAGTCGGTTGCATTTTGAAACCACGGAAATTTCCAGATACTTTTCAAGAGCAGCACCGTGTAGAACACATTACAATAGCAATAGCAGTTAGACTTATATACCGCTTCATAGGGCTTTCAGCCCTCTCTAAGCGGTTTACAGAGTCAGCATATCGCTCCCAACAGTCTGGGTCCTCATTTCACCCACCTCGGAAGGATGGAAGGCTGAGTCAACCCTGAGCCGGTGAGATTTGAACCACTGAACTGCTGAACTAGCAGTCAGCTGAAGTAGCCTGCAGTACTGCACTCTACCCACTGCACCACCACGGCTCGGTGGTTGGAATTACAGCATTCCAACACCCCCCCCCTCCAAAAATAAAGTCAAAACAAAAACTAAAAGTTATGTATTAAGAGAGAAATGAGAACATATTATAGAGTACATAATATTTTTGTCCAATTTCCTGTCTTTTTAACTAAAACTGTGGATAGAGATCATGTAAATGAATGAACCTCTCCTCTCACTTTATTAATCTTCATTCAGGTACAGGTGCAACTTTACCATAGATCAGGTGAGTGCGTGCAGTGCTCTTTTGACACGAGATCTCTTCCTTTTCCTTTCCTTTCTCTTTCTTTCTTTCCTTCCCTCCTAACTTTCTTCCCTTCCCTTTCCCTTTCTTTCTCTTCCCTATTATTTAATAGGATGGCCCGGAATCCTGTGTTACTTATAAGTTGTTTTATTTTTATTTTGTTTTCTGAGTCCTTCTTGATTGAAGGATAAAAGCCCACAAGAATAGAGAAAGGGGGGGGGGGCTTGAAAGGTGGACCATCATTAGTCATCGCAGCCGGCTAAAACCACAAGTAACTCACCTGTCAATCTTTCACACTGTGATTTACAAAGGCATTTCTTCTTTTTTGACAATGTGTAAGTGGTTATCTTATAACACCCTATATTTACCAGTAATACTGGGTTTGTTCCTTTTAAAACACAGCCAGAAATTAAATCAGACCTGTTGAATTATTGATTAGAGACCAAAGATTCAACTCTTGCATCCTGTTTTGAGTTCTCTCTTCTGGTTAGCTATTGCCACATCAGAAAACCATCAGTAAATATGGGATTTTTGACTCAAGATTCTTTCTACATCAATTAACTACGCAATCTTCTGCAATTCTGTAATTACATGTAAATGCTTGGCATTATTTAAAAGCAACCACAGAATTCCACCATAGGTATGCTAGAGGGTTCCACCACAAAACCGCGGTCGACTAAAGCGCGCTCGACGAAACCGCGTACCTGACGTCATCACAGCGCGACGAAAAAAGCACGCTGTGCGCTGTAAAGCTAAAATTAACGCATAAACCTAAACCTAACCCCCCGAAACCTAACCCTAAACCTAACCCTAAACCTAACCCTTAACCTAACCTTAAACCTAACCCTAAACCTAACCCTTAACCTAACCCTAAACCTAACCCTAACACTTAACCTAACCCTAAACCTAACCTTTAACCTAACCCTAACCCTAACCCTTACCTTAACGTGAATCGGCTTGCTTTAAAAGCGCTTTTTAAAGCGCCCTTTTTTCTCCGCGGTCGTATTTGTCGCGCTGCTGATGACGTCAGGTACGCGCTTTAATCGGGCGCGCTTTAGTGGACCGCGGTTTTGTCGTGCCACGTGCTAGAGTAGGTAGGCAACAATTTATTGTCTCCATTTATTATAATCCTCTGCTTCATTTTCTTTAACCAATTATCAATCGCTGAAATATATCGGATTAGAAATCGCAATTATACCCCAAAAGGAGAGATATATGACATGTTTGACAAGTATTCTTAGAGATAAAAATATTAGATATAGATGGGGTACTTTTTGACCGGAGGTCTTTATGGATTGAGGCAAAGGTTTTGCGTGCTCTGTTGACAATTCTAACAGAATGCTTTAATCTTTATCTGTAACAGAAGAGGGGAATCAAAACCAAGAATAGACAGATTGAAAATTGGATCAAGCAGCTAGTACTTCAGGGAGTACAGATCAAGAACAAACAGAAAATCAGAACTGCGCTGGGCACTGGATATTTTTAAAAGAGAAAAATATTTTGTAAGTTAAAAAAGGAAAAAAGCACATTATATGCCTTCAAAATCTGCTGGAATACAAACCTCCTAGTCAAAAACGGAGTAGCTTATATATGTGAAAAATGTACAAATGCTTTTAGAGAAAGAACTCATATTATTCTTCAGACCAAACTTGCAAAAATAACAAATGTCTCAATTTATGTTCCATATGATAGCAAAAAACTTAAGTACATTTATCAATTTACCTCTTGCTCTAATAGCAAGATCCTCTACTTTCTATAATTTATCCTATCTACTGTACCTACCAAAATCATAAATCCTAAAATTCATTTATTTTCTGTTTTACACACACACAAAAATCCATAAGGCGTTTCGTCAGCAATAAACATTGATATTGTCTTTCCTTTTCTCAAAGAAGTCAATTCAGCCATCAGTGTAAGTTCTATATTCTTCATCAACAATTTCTCCAATGCTTAATCTTTTCACCTTTGTGCATACAATAATCTCTCTGCAGTTAATCATCTACAAAAAGCCAAGTTCAGTGATTTTTTCTTCGAATTGTTTGTCCGTCAATTCCCTAAGAAACATCTCTTATCTCAGTTGTATATTAATTTTTAAAGTCTTCTGAATCAGTATGTACAGTATATAAAGTTTTCTAGCGTTTTTATATGTCCACCAAACATGGTAAAATGTTCCTCCTTGTTCACATTTCCAAAATGAATTTGCAGTGACATTCTAGACAATTTCTCCTGTGGTAGATACCAATATCACTTTACAAAAAAAATTTGAAACCCACCACTGGTCCTTGGATATGATTATTCTACACCATTATTCGACACTTTGGGGTTGAAAGAGCCATGGTGGCGCAGTTGTTAGAGTGCAGTTTCTGCTGCCTGTCAGCTGCCTGCAATTTGGCAGTTCAAATCTCACCAGGCTCAAGAGCCTACCATCCTCCTGAGGTTGGTAATATGAGAAGCCAGATTGTTGGGGGCAATGGTGAACCGCTTAGAGAGGGCTGTAAAGAACTACGATGTGGTATATAAGTCCAAGCGCTATTGCTAAAGGAGTAGCTAGTGACATCACCATTGTCTGGTGATGTCCAGTTGGGGGAGTCGTTCATGTCCATGGCAGGAGATAGAGCAAACAATGGGAGCTCATCCCGCTGACGGCAGCATTTGGGTCTCAAATGTGGGCTTGCTAACCTCCAACCCAGCAAGCCGCCATGCTCCTACTCAACTTGAATAAAGCTCCAGAAGATGATAGAATTCTGTGTTATACCATAAGACTTTCCAAGAAATGCTGATTACATCTTTAACTTGAGTAACTATATGAAAACCTATCATAAAAAGAAGTCCTTATCTCTTAGTTAAAGGACTCTGAGGCAAGGTCTTATGGCTCAATTGTCACAAACTAGAATTGCCAGGGTACTAAAGCATAATTGCCAAGGGTTACCACAAATTAGAATGGAACTGCCAACCGTGTGCGTACCACTTTTCTTCGAGAGAATTCAGAAGATGGTATCATAGAGTTCAAGCTCTGTTCCCTCTGTTTATTTCCTCAAGAGGGGATTGAAATAGATTTAGTTCTCAAATCAAGTGTGTACAGTACAGGTTACGTCCAATAAATAATGTTTTCAGCAGCATAGGCTCAGCTTTCCCTAACATAAAAAAATGTCGTGTGTAGATTTTCCAGATGCATATCATTTGCATAATTGTTTTCTTTTTAAGGGTTGCAACTTGCAAATCAATCCTAGGCTTCTTCAGCCTAACCTCTGGAGAACCCATGAGGCATATTAATATTGAAGGAAGAGACATGCCCCCACCTCTTTACTACTTGAGATGAAGAGTAGACTGTAAAACAGCAACCTGGCTCAAAAAGAAATCTCAAAGATTGCAGTGATTAAGAAGACTGCAATCTTAGAATATATATATATATATATATATATATATATATATATATATATATATATATATATATATATATATATATATATATATATATATATATATATATATATATATATATATATATATATATATATATATATATATATATATATATGTTATATTTATGCTGATATATATATAATAATCTCTCTCTCTCTCTCTCTGTGTGTGTGTGTGTGTGTGTGTGTGTGTGTGTGTGTGTGTATGTATGTATATATTGGGTTTCTGCCGGGATGAGCCAAGATGGCGCAGTGGTTAAATGCAGCACTGCAGGCTACTTCAGCTGACTGTAGTTCTACAGTTCGGCTGTTCAAATCTCACCGGCTCAGGGTTGACTCAGCCTTCCATCCTTCTGAGGTGGGTAAAATGAGGACCCAGAATGTTGTTGGGGGCGATATGCTGACTCTGTAAACTGCTTAGAGAGGGCTGAAAGCTCTATGAAGCGGTATATAAGTCTAACTGCTATTGCTATTGCTATTGTGACAAGCCGAAGGACAGAGAATGGAAGTAGTGATCTTCCTCTCATATTTGGGCATACCGGGGGTTGTAAAAAACTAATAGATACCTTTCACCCTGGCTTCGCTGATAACGGATAAGAGCCTGTGGCCTAATGGCTAAGAAGTCTGCCTAGGATGTAATACAGCCCAGGTTCAAATCCCAGTAAGGGTATGGCTAGCTGACGAGAGCTAAATAGCTTGAAATAGATCTATACTAGTCTCCCTTTATTTATTTATCAGCACAAATAAAAAAACACAAATATAACAAAGGCAACAGTAAAAATATTGGGTTTCTGTCGTGATGGACTCTTGTGACGAGCCGATTGACAGATGATGGGAGCAGTTAGCTTCCTCCCATAATTGGGGCTTACCAGGGGTTGTAAAAATCATATATATATATATATATATATATATATATATATATATATATATATATATATATATATATATATATATATACACACACACACACACACACACACACACACACACACACACACACACACACACACACACACACACATATATATATATATATATATATATATATATATATATATATATATATATATATTAGAGTGTGCTTTAAGTTTTTAAGCCTAAACATATTTATTAGATGTCCAATTACACAAAATGATGCTATGGTGTGTCCTTCATTGACAAGAATTATTTTCTGCTGAATCGTGCTTACGGATTACAAATATAAGAATGAAGACATGGCATAAAAAGGATAGTTAGAAGCTTGCTTAAAAGAAATGTCATCATTCTCTAACCACAAGATGTTCTAGCCAACGTCCCTATGTCAAAAGTCCAAACCACAAGGTTCAGATAAAGTTCGTTAATGACACGTAGTCCATACCTGTAACAAAAGGAGAATTAAGACCCCCACCTCCTTATAAGGCTTTTTCCTCAAGGTAACCAATAGGAAATGAATTAATTATTTCCGTGTTACGCTCCCTTTGAGAATGTATAAGAACGCGTGCTTCGATAATGAAGGTGGTTCAGAATTTGCAATTCTGAATTTTCGCTAACTTTCTCAACCTGGCTGCCAAATTAAACTTTCCCTGTATCCTGAGAAGTCTAAAGCCTGTCATCTTCTGCAACAGTTTCAGCTGCAGCCTTTGAATACAGTACATGATGTACTACAAACATTACCGATAACCGTCATTGATTCATTAACTTCTTAAGGCATTTTCACAAGAGATAGAAAGCTAACATTGTGTTATCAATCATTTTCTGGTCCTGACTAGAAAACTCTTAAACTGGAACTTTTAAAATGCCACCAGGAGTCACATTTCATGCTAATATGCTGCTTTCAAAACACACACTTCTATGCATAAGAAACAGTAATATTTCTCTGGGGTGCTTTGCATAGATTAGACGGCAAGACAGCATGGAAACTCCAGATTTGGAAATCTGGATTTCTCACGTTATGCAAAGGTATTTTCTGGATCATTCTGTATCCATTTCTACAAGTAACTGAGTATTTTATTCCATTCTGTAATCCTGCAACACAGGGAAACTAATGTTATTTTTTTTTTAAATGCATGAAAGCATTACTTCTATTACTGGGAGCAGTAAGCCCTATTATCTACAATCTTTGCCCCTTCCCTTTATCCCTTATTGATGGCACCAGTATGCGGACGATACCCAGCTGTATCTGTCCACCCCGTGCCAACTCAATGAAGCGGTGGACGTGATGAACCAGGGACTTGAAGCTGTTAGGGACTGGATGAGGGCTAACAAACTCGTGCTCAACCCGGATAAGACCGAGTGGCTGTTGTGTTTCCCTCCCGCCAATTTGGCAAGTGTTCCATCGCTCAGGCTGGGGGGTCAAACATTACACCCCTCAGACAGGGTCCGCAACTTGGGAGTCCTCCTGGACCCACAGCTGACTTTCGAACACCATTTGTCAGCTGTGACCAGGGGGGCATTTGCCCAGGATCGCCTGGTGCACCAGTTGCGCCCCTACCTGAACCGGGAGGCTCTCACAACAGTCACTCGTGCCCTTGTGACCTCTAGGCTGGAGTACTGCAATGTGCTCTACATGGGGCTGCCCTTGAGGAGTATTCGGCGACTTCAGCTAGTCCAGAATGCGGCTGCGCGAGCGATTGTGGGTGCACCTCGCTTCACCCACGTAACACCTATCTTCCGCGAGCTGCACTGGCTACCTGTCGATCTCCGGATACGCTTCAAGGTGCTACTTGCCACCCATAAAGCCCTCCATGGTAGTGGATCTGGGTACTTGAGAGACCGCCTACTGCCAATCACCTCCATTCGACCAATTAGATCTCACCGATTAGGCCTCCTCCGAGTTCCATCCGCCAATCAATGTCGACTGGCAACCACGCGGAGGAGAGCCTTCTCGGTGGCAGCTCCGTCCCTATGGAACGATCTCCCCGTGGAGATTTGTACCCTCACCACCCTCCAGACCTTCCGCACAGCCCTTAAAAACTGGCTTTCCTGTCAGGCCTGGGGCTAAAGATTGCAACCCGCCCGAATGGTATGAATGTTGTGTTTTAATGATGTATTGTTCTATATGTTAAAAGTTTGTTTCCCCCCACCCCTTTTAAGTTGTAAGCCGCCCTGAGTCCCCCCCAGGGAAAAGGGCGGCATATAAATAAACTTAAATACAAATACAAATACAAATACCTGCTCATATTGGCTAGGATTTAACTGTTGGAAAATGCAAATCAAAGCATCAAATCCTGCAAAATATATTAAAGTAAAAAAAAAAATCTGCAACAGGTAGGGGTTAATACTATGCTTCTTCTACGTTACCCTTATCACGGAGAGGAGGAGATAAGTATGCTGGTGGCACAATACTGGAAGAAGGAAGATTTGCCTACTGTTCAAGAATGGACATTAAAAGTAACAAACCTAGCAGAGATGGCCAAAAATATCAGCATATCTCAAGGACCATTCCAATGAGAGATATAAACTGGAGTGGAGAAGATGGATTGACTATACTCAAAATAAATATGGGACTAAGAAATTCCAGATAGTTTATGACTGAAGAAACAAGGAATGATATAATCTGTTTAGAGCTAGCCTAGCAAAGAGGAGTTAAAGCTCAAATGAAAGATGATATTAACTTTTTTTAAAGTTTATTTTAGAATATCTTTGTTAAAGATTTATACCCTGTATTGGTTCTGGGAAGTTGGGGAGGGGGGACGGTTGGGGGGGTTGGGGGGTTGGGGGGGTTGGGGGGGAGGATAGGGGGAGGGAAGTAAACATTTTTAAAAGTTTCAATTTTTTTCAAAATTTTCAATGAAAAAAAAAGTATGAACTTTTATCTTTCTATCTAGCAATGGGGATGTTCAAACACTTCTGGGTCAAACTTCAACCCATCTCTTTGATAAGCAACTGGTTTTCCTTTCCTCTCTCCGATGAGTAAACTGGGCTTGCATAACCGCTTTTGTTTATTCGTGCATCGAGTTCTGCAAATATGCTAGATTATTCAATTTGGCTGCTGTGCAAAGGAATCTGTACAGCTCCCGAGTTCCATGTAGTAAAAATTAGATCGATGTTAGTTGGCATTGGCTAAAATGATGGTTAATTCTAGGTCGTGATTTATTTCAATTGAGTTTGTTCTCACTCCACCCTCTGAGGGAGGAGAACATAACATTAGTTCATTTTAAAAGTTATTACATCAGAGTAAAACTGATTTTCCAAGCAAGCTGTTTGTAAGAGGTAGCCAGGTAAAATTCATCTTCTTTTATTGAATGGGGGGGCTGGGGGGTTCTTCTATTTTTCTATTTTTAATCAATAATGTTCTGATTATTTTTAAACTCCATTCATATTTTAATACTGAATTGAGAGTGATATTTTTTATTGCAAAAAGGTTGGCTGATGAAAGGTTTTTAATATATAATTTGCACCTTCCTTTTGAAGGAAATTCTGTTGAATTGCCCATTTTCAACACTACTTCTAAGTGACTTAGGGCATCAGATGAAGCGCTTAGAATCTTTTTGCAGAAAACTAAATATTATTCCAGGATTTTATGACTTTTCTGAAGATGCTCCTCAGATACCTGAAAATCTGAAATATTACAGCTATTTTCCTTCCATTTTCATGCAAAGCCAAGAAGAGAGACTGATAGTGATACCAGTTGTCAGAGTACATGGAATATTCTATTGCTTCTATCAGACTTCTGCTAGTTCTTTGAGCAGCTTAGCTGACAAAAACAAAGAGGAAAGACTCATTGTGTCAGCAGATCAGAGTTTCTTATATTGTGAAACAAGCTATTCTTTCTCTTATTGTGTATTACTCTGTGATGTTGTGGAAATCTTTAAATGAAGCCTGTATCAAGCACTTCTATTGAACTATTAAAGGAGTGGTGCCATTTCTACACTTATGTGTCTGATTGGGCATGATTCCATTCACATTTCTCCTCCCTTCAAATTTCAGAAGGTGAAGAATGTCATGTCAGAAAGGTGCTTTTTCAAGAGGCAACTGGACTTTTTCATTTTCCTTTCAAGACTTTTCACTTCTCATCCAAGAGTTTTATTAAGGGGGGGGGCACTTCCTATGTTTAAAGGAGCACAATGGAAGTTCTTTGGAGAATGATGTAGCGTACTTTACTCATCCTTGATATTTTCTCTGTAAAAGAACTACAAGAGGAAAATTTTGGTGATGATGGTGTTAATTTGCCAAAATTTTAGAAGATTAATATTTTCAAATAGAACTAGTGCCCTTGTTCTCTTCATCCCAAACAGCCTGGTATTGACCAGGTATTAGCAGAGGGGAAAAGGAAAGTGGGGTTCTTGCAAAGTATCTGCACTTGATTTCTTTTCATAAAAAATAAAGGGCATTGAAGTTGAAGGAAAAGAATGGATATCATCAGAGGAAGAAAAGAAGTCCAGAATTGTCCTGTGTGCACAATATCCAACAAGTTGTTTCTAAAATCACAAACCCCTTCCTAAACAGACATCTTTGGCTGGTCATTTAGGTTCCACCACAAAACCGCGCTAGACAAAAGCACGCTCGACGAAAGCGCGTACGTGACGTCATCACAGCGCGACGAAAACATCGCGCTGTGATCGATAAATGTAAAAATAAAGCGAAAACCTTACCCTAACCCCCCCAAACCTAACCCTAAACCTAACCCTAAACCTAACCCTTAACCTAACGCTAAACCTAACGCTAACCCTTAACCTAACGCTAAACGTAACCCTAACGCTCTAAACCTAACCCTAACCCTTAACCTAACCCTTACCTTTATGTGAATCGGCTTGCTTTAATTTTAATTTTATTTCAATTTTTAATTTTTTTCGTCACGCTGTGATGACGTCAAATGCGCGCTTTCGTCGAGCGCGCTTTTGTGGACCGCGGTTTTGACGGGTCACGGGTCATTTAAACCTTTTCTTTCTTGGTTGGTTAAAAAAAAGACCTCTTAACAACGCCAGTAATGTTTGATTAAAAGGATCAATAATCAGATTGATTGTACTAACCCTTGGTTTTTTTAACCATCCCTCAGCACAATCTCCTCCAAAGGCTATTTAAAAGTGTCATTATCTTGTATACAATGCCAGCTGATATTCTGCTGGTTCTCCCCAGAGCTCATAATAAAGCCTGATTGTATGTTTATTTTTTCATTTCCAGGAAGAAATACTTTTATCTGTGAATGGATTTCAGTTTATACACTGACTTGAAGTCTGACTTCAAACATGTCTGAGGAAAATATATATCGTACCTTAGGAAATGAATTTGCCATCTGGTCAACTTGCATTTTGGAAGGATGGTCAGGGTTTATTGTATATCCCTCAACTTGGATAGTAATTCTGATAATTTTATATTATCCCATTTTATCTATGTTGTCTCTCATGTATCTATACACTGCAATAATGTTTGCATGGAAAATGCTTGGCAATCTGCCAGATGATACCGAGAGCAAAAAATGGGACAAGCCAAAGAAATTTTTGGCACTGGCAGCTAAGTGGCATGGGAAAATTCTGCACGGTAAGTATATCTTAATTCATTCTTTAGGCAGAGATGAGGAATTTACTATCAGTCTAAGCATCATTTTTCTGACCACCCATAACGAGCAGTAATGTCCGGTTCCACCACAAAACCGCGGACGACAAAATCGCGCTCGACGAAAGCGCGTACGTGACGTCATCACAGCGCGACGAAAACATCGCGCTGTGATCGATAAATGTAAAAATAAAGCGAAAACCTTACCCTAACCCCCCCCAAACCTAACCCTAAACCTAACCCTAAACCTAACCCTTAACCTAACGCTAAACCTAACGCTAACCCTTAACCTAACGCTAAACGTAATGCTAACGCTCTAAACCTAACCCTAACCCTTAACCTAACCCTAACCCTAACCCTAAACCTAACCCTTACCTTTATGTGAATCGGCTTGCTTTAATTTTAATTTTATTTAAATTTTTACTTTTTTTCGTCGCGCTGTGATGACGTCAAATGCGCGCTTTCGTCGAGCGCGCTTTTGTGGACCGCGGTTTTGACGGGTCACGGTAATGTCCATCTGGGAGCTGCAACTGAATCTAATAGAATTTGAATAGAAAACTGATGTAAAGCGTCAATTTATGTATAAATCATTTTTTGTAAAAATGCTTCAGAAACTAGTCAAGAAACTCCCTTAGAAGTTGATTGAATCCTATGGTCAGGCATATTTTTAAAAAGAAAAACTTCATATATAACCCATACGCTACCAAAAATATTTAGGCATGTACATGTTGGTATCATTATATCCCTAAAAAATAACTAGAAAAATGTATAATTTTCATGTCCAGTGGTACAAAACATCAAAAATCAAATAGGAATGATCCCAAGAGGAGAAAAGGGTAACAGGATGGATCTCAAATCTTGGGAAACAATAGTACACACCCCATTGTCCTCCCCTGTGGGATAAGGACCAAGCCCAGTTTGTCTGACAAATGGCTATCCAACATCTTCTTAAAAACTTCCAGTGTTGGGGCATTCACAACTTCTGGAGACAAGCTGTTCCACTGATTCATTGTCCTGTCAGGAAATTTATCCTCAGTTCTAAGTTGCTTCTCTCCTTGATTAGTTTCCACCCATTGCTTCTTGTTCTGCCCTTAAGTGCTTTGGAGAATAGTTTGACTCCCTCTACTTTGTAGCAACCCCTGAGATATTGGAAGACTGCTATCATGTCTTCCCTAGTCCTTCTTTTCATTAAATTAGACATACCCAGTTCCTGCAACCATTCTTCATATCTTTTAGTCTCCAGTCCCCTAATCATCTTTGTTGCTCTTCTCTGCACTCTTTCTAGAGTCTCCACATCTTTTCTACATCATGGCGACCAAAACTAAATGCAGTATTCCAAGTGCAACCTTGCCAAGGCATTATAAAGTGGTATTAACATTTCATGTGTTATTTATTCTATCCCTCTGTTTATGCAGCCTAGAACTGTGTTGGCTTTTTTGGCAACTGCTGCACACTGCTGGCTCATATTTAAATGGTTGTCCACTAGGACTTCAAGATCCCTCTCACAGTTACTACTATTGAGCAAGGTACCACCTATACTGTACCTGTGCATTTCATTTTTCTTGACTAAATGTAGAACCTTACTCTTTTCACCATTGAATTTGATTTTTTTAGATAGTGCCCAACGTTCAAGTTTGTCAAGATCCTTCTGTATCTTAAGCCTGTCTTCTGGAGTGTTGGCTATTCCTGCCAGCTTGGTGTCATCTACAAATTTGATGAGTTCCCCATTTATTCCCTCATCCAAAGCATTGATGAAGATGTTGAAAAGTATTGGTCCTAAAAAAAAGCCTTGGGGTACTCCACTGGATACTTCCCTCCATATAGATGCCGTTCCATTGAGGACTACACATTGAGTGCGGTTGGTCAGCCAGTTACGAATCCATCTGGTGGTGATGCTGTCCAAACCACATTCTTCTACTTTATCTAGTAGTAGGTTATGGTCTACCTTATCAAATGCCTTACTGAAGTCCAAGTAAACTATATCAACGGCATCTGGTCCACTAATTTTGTCACTTTGTCAAAGAATGCAATAAGCTTAGTCTGGCATGATCTGAGCAGTGGTTAAATGCAGCACTGCAGGCTACTGCTAGATCAGCAGTTCAGCGGTTCAAATCTCACCGGCTCAGGGTTGACTCAGCCTTCCATCCTTCCGAGGTGGGTAAAATGAGGACCCGGATTGTTGGGGGCAATATGCTGACTCTCTGTAAACCACTTAGAGAGGCCTGAAAGGCCTATGAAGCGGTATATAAGTCTACTGCTATTGCTATTGCAAACCCATGTTGGCTATTACTTTGTTTGCTTCTAGGTGTTCACTAATTCGTTGCTTGATTATCTTTTCCAGAATCTTTCCTGATATTGAGGTCAGGCTGAAAGGTCTATAGTTTCCTGGATCTTCCCCCCCCCTTTTTTTTTTGAAGATGGGAACCACATCAGCTCTTTTCCAGTTCCCCGGTGCTCCAGGATCTCTGAAAGATATAGTTCAGTGGTTCTGAGATCTCGTCTGACAGTTCCTTCAGAACCCTGGGGTACAATCCATCCGGTCCTGGTGATTTGAACTTGTCTAGGGTAGACTGGTGCTCACTTTACCATTTTCCTCTCTATTTCAACTTGTGTTCCTAATCTGATTTTTGTGGTGCTGTTTTTGATAGGTTGGACTGTTTTATCCCTTTGTGTAAAAGACAAATGCAAAAAAATGAGCTAAATAGTTCTGCTTTCTCCCTGTTGCTTGTCACGTCTTGCCAATTCCTCCCAGCAATGGACCAATTGTTTCCTTAACTTTTTTCTTTTTTTTTTTAACATGTTGGAAGAAGCTTTTTTTTTTGTTATTTCTTACTTTTGTGGCAAGCCGTTCTTCATTGGGAGCCTTGGCTTTCCTTACTTCATTTTTACAGGCTCGAGCCATTTGCTGATATTCTGCCTTAGTCTGAATGTATTCAGAAACCTGTGTCCTCTCCTGTCCCGTTATTCCGAGGAAGCTCAGGGTCCCTTCTCAGCAATCCAGTTAAAAATGTATCTAGCTGCCCTTGAAGAGTATTCGGCGGCTTCAGCTGGTCCAGAATGCAGCCGCGCGAGCGATCGTGGGTGCACCTCATTTCACCCACGTAACACCTATCCTCCGCGAGCTGCACTGGCTGCCTGTTGATCTCCAGGTGCGCTTCAAGGTGCTAGTTGTCACCTACAAAGCCCTTCATGGTATTGGACCTGGGTACTTGAGAGACCGCCTACTGCCAATTACCTCCACTAGGCCAATAAGATCCCACAGATTAGGCCTCCTCCGAATCCCATCAGCCGGCCAATGTCGACTGGCAACTACCCGGAGGAGAGCCTTCTCGGTGGCTGCTCCGACCCTTTGGAACGAACTCCCCGTGGAGATTCGTACCCTCACCACCCTCCAGACCTTCCGCGTAGCCCTTAAAACCTGGCTGTCCCGACAGGCCTGGGGGCTAAAGACTTCAACCCCACTCGAATAGTATGACTGTTGCGCTTTTTAACGATGTATTGTCTTCATGTTTGTAACTTGTTTGTCCTTCCCTCCCCTTGAATTGTGAGCCGCCCTGAGTCCCCTCAGGGAAAAGGGCGGCATACAAATAAAGTAATCTAATCTAATCTAATCTAGTCACCTAATGATCAAAACTAGGACAGTTAGGATTACTGTCATTAAGAAAAGTGGTGACATGGTATTAGCTTAACAATCGCTCCATTCAACAAATCAATTTTAGGGTCCAATTCTGATTGTAAGTGAAGGATGACCTGCAAAGTCCAAAGGTTTCAGTCAGTTCAGTAACTGTTTAAAAGCTGATGCCTTTACATTGTATACTAACCCATCATTTACCATGGTTTTGGCATGGCGCAATATGGACATCAAACATTTTATATGTCTGTTAATAATTCTGGAAATGTAAGCAGAATACCAAAATTGTCTTTTAAAAATGTTTTACAAAGGTCAAAATATCCTAAGATTGTATTGAGATATTTAAGATAAAAGATAAGCTTTTATGTCAGTTTAATTGGTATGAATCTAAATGATTTATTGGAAGTTAGAAGGAATATGTTGTGTCGCAAATGTAATATAACACCTAAATATCATACGATTCTGATTGACATTGATGTTCTGATTGATCAATGTGACAGCACGTTGTTCCAGAAGTGACATATGATTTAAAATATTTAGCAATAGCAATAGCAGTTAGACTTATATACCGCTTCATAGGGCTTTCAGCCCTCTCTAAGCGGTTTACAGAGTCAGCATATCGCCCCCACAGTCTGGGTCCTCATTTCACCCACCTCGGAAGGATGGAAGGCTGAGTCAACCTTGAGCCGGTAAGATTTGAACCGCTGAACTGCTGAACTAGCAGTCAGCTGAAGTGGCCTGCAGTACTGCACCCTAACCACTGCGCCACCTTTAGCTTCACAAGTAGCTAAGAAAGATAAGGAAAGCAATTTTTCTATACAATCATATTTTCTTCTGGAGGAGACCCTTGTGAAACAATACTGAAGTCATTTCATTGATCCTCTGTTTAACAGGTTATGAGGTTTCTGGAGTAGAAAATCTACCAAAAGAACCAGCAATCTTTGTTTTTTACCATGGAGCTTTTCCAAAGGACATCTATTTTTTTGTCCATAAGATGTATAGACTTACTGGGAAATTTTGGTATTGCGTGATGCATCATACTCTTTTTTGGCTACCAGGTAAAAATACTATACGTTTAGTTTTAATTATCATCAAAAGACATTGATTCAGTGGTGTGGAAAGTCCAATTTTTTCCCCCTTTAATCTCTTAGCTGAATTATGATGTTTTCTTTTACAAGCAAGAACTGGATGATTTTTTAGGTCTGCTTTTGCAGGACTAACTCTGTACTTTGACCTTCAACACAACGTTCATCCGACAAGAGAAGAGAGCGTAGACATTCTGAAACAAGGGAACCACCTGATAGTTGTACCAGGAGGACTGCGGGAGCAGAACTATGGAAATAATCATTACAAACTAATATGGGGGAAACGGAAAGGATTTGCTCATACAGCCATCAATGCAAAAGTGGTGAGCCATTTGTCATTTTCCTAGTCCTGCTCTTAACTGAAAAATGTATTTGTAAAGGCTATGCTTACGTGCTCTACATGGGGCTGCCCTTAAGGAGCATCCGGTGACTTCAGCTAGTCCAGAATGCGGCCGCGTGAGCGATCGTAGGTGCACCTCGGTACACCCACATAACACCTATCCTCCGCGAGCTGCGCTGGCTACCTGTCAATCTCCGGGTGCGCTTCAAGGTGCTACTTACCACCCATAAAGCCCTTCATGGTAGTGGATCTGGATACTTGAGAGACCGCCTTCTGCCAATTACCTCCTCGCGACCCATTAGATCACATAGATTAGGCCTCCTCCGAGTTCCATCTGCCAGTCAGTGTCGACTGGCAACTACGCGGAGGAGAGCCTTCTCGGTAGTAGCTCTGACCCTTTGGAACGATCTCCCCGTAGAGATTCGTACCCTCACCACCCTCCAGACCTTCCGCACAGCCCTTAAAACCTGGCTATCCCGTCAGGCCTGGGGTTAAAGAATGTAACTCATCCCCACCCGAATGGTATGAATGTTGTGTTTTACTTTTAATTATGTATTGCTTTTATGTGCTATTGTTTGTATCCCCCTCCCCATGAGTTGTGAGCCGCCCTGAGTCCCCTCAGGGAAAAGGGCGGCCTATAAATAAATTTTCAAATACTCAAATACTCAAATACTCAAATACTCATATCAATCATTTATACCTATTGGCAAAAGAACAGAAAAGTGAATGCAACCATCAATCAGATTTGACAGACCAGGAAACGGCGAATCTGTCCTTTCTTATGCTCCAAAAAATTGGTTTCTTTACACATACTACTATTATCTACATATTTCTCTTTCATTTAAAATTTATGGATTTTTTTTATTGGCAACGTTTTACATTAGTATTATGTTTTCCTGTTCTAATTGCAATATTATTTTCTCTTCTTTTTCTTTTTGTTATTCAGATGCTAGCTACATCCCTAGTTCATCTACACCCTCAATTTTCACTGATACTATTGATAATGTCACTGTAAGGGCCTAATTTGTTGAGGAATACTTAATTTCTCTGGGATTTTCTTTCTTTTCTGTTTTGTTTTTCAAAAATAGGTTGTGCTCTCTGCTGATATTCCTTTTTAAGTTAATATCATGTTGTATGAAATAATATTTCATGAAGGCTTTATGTGAATCCCAAAGGATTTCCAATCTGTGACTTTACATAAATATTTTTTTTAAAAAAAAATTCTCCTTGCAGTCCTCAATTATTCTTTTTGTGTATCAACCTTTCATTTAATCCCCATCAAAAGAATAAGATTTTCTCTACGTTATTTTCCTAGAATTAAATATGAAAGAGAAAGTAGATTGTAGATTGTAGATGTTTATTTATATGCCGCCCTTTTCCCCAAGGGGACTCAGGGCGGCTCACAACCCAAAGGGGAGGGGGAGACAAACTTTTAACATATAAGACAATACATAATTAAAAACACAGCATTCATACCATTCGGGCGGGTTACAGTCTTAGCCCCAGGCCTGACGGGATAGCCAGATTCTGAGGGCTGTGCGGAAGGTCTGGAGGGTGGTGAGGGTACGAATCTCCACGGGGAGATCGTTCCATAGGGTCGGAGCTGCCACCGAGAAGGCTCTCCTCCGGGTAGTTGCCAGTCGGCATTGACCGGCAGATGGAACTCGGAGGAGGCCTAATCGATGAGATCTAATAGGTCGCGTGGAGGTAATTGGCAGTAGGCGGTCAGTTAGAAATTTGATCCATGATAATCCCTGTCCTATAAGAGACAGTGAAACCCAGTATTTTATTTCTTTCATGTACAGGGACTAAAATGGTCTCATTATTTCTTTCTTTTCCTTCATCTAGCCAATCGTACCTATGTTTACACAAAATATTAGAGAAGCATATGTATCATATGGAAATATACGTAAGTAAAACTTTATTTATTCTCAGGAATATTATTACTTTTGAGGCTAGAAATGTATGCATCCGCATCTTTGCCTACCATGTTTAATTTAAAGATACTGTAGCTCAATCATCAGACCTTTGCTGTAAAATCTGATTCAGTACATTTCCCAAAGGTGATGTCATGGGATTTTATGGACCCAAGGCTGACCCAGAAATTATGGAAATTCAGCAAAGTTAACCATATATTTTAAATGCATTGGTGCTTATTACAGGAAGCCCACCTGTCTGTCCATCCATCATCTTGCCTTCTATCAGCCTTGTGAGATCTATACGTATGTTTTTCATAATTCTAATTTTCTAAGCCTTTTAAAATATAAATTGAACTTTGCAAATTGTAGCTCTCAAACATGGGAACTTCCCCCCCCCTTTCAACTGAAAAACCTTTACTTTACTAAGTTCCAATACTGCTACTAAAAATTGCTAATATTCAAATATAGGATTTTAGAAAGACTAATACATAACTCGCAGACTGCTGCTAATATGTGTTTCTAAAATTTTCTAAATCTTGGTACCCAGGACCAATGAGATGGTTATATGAGCGAATTCCATGGTTTACCTTTCCAGTACGTGGATTGTTTCCAGTTAAACTTATAACCCATATTGGAAAACCAATTCCATATGATCCAAATATATCTGCTGAAAAATTAGCTGAAAAAGTAAGTATTATAAGGGAATAAAATATATATTCAAATTTTCACTTTGTCCATGAAATTATAATTCTATAGTAACAGTTATTAGAATACACAACTTAGATATACAGAATTATAGTTCAGTGCTTGGTACTTAACTGTCAGTGTAAGACTATTATCCATCCATCCATCATCCATCCATCACTGTTTAAACATCACTTATTCAAACTATTCAACAAGGCTAGCTGCTTGCTTAAATGAAAACATTCATCAAATTGCTATCATACTAAAGCCCTAAGAACTGCAGCAAACAGCTAAAGTTCTCTTCAATGGTAGCTTCACATAGAATAAATGAAAACATTTTGAGAAATGACAAAGGCAGGAGTCAGTGTCTGAAGACGGAGTCCAAGAATAGGTATAGCTTTCAGATCTGTTGAGGACTGTTTAGGGCACAGCTTCAATCTCCTGTTCGAGCAAATGCTGTAGTTCACAAATATCCCATTGCATACTAACTTCTTTTGTAAAGACTGCAACCATGTCAAGATCAGTAGGCAGAATTTTCATGTCATCAGATGATTTCAGTATAATAAAGCATCTGACTTTCTGGGATTCAACTCTTAACTCCTTCAAGTCCTTCACAAATCCAAGCAGCAATCAAGTCTGCCATTTATCTCCTGTTTAATTTGTAATGCTGATAAATATCATCACATTAATGATATGAGGCTCCAGATTGTTGAAGACAAAGTGATTCAACTCAGTCACATTTATAGTATTTTATAGTCCTTAGAGCACCTTTCTATATGTCCTGCTTCTTTATTTTTCTGATCAATAGAATGGAGCATCCTTTCCTTAGAGGAAAAATGGGCTCGACATAGAATGCAAGAGGGAAGCTCAGCTGCGAAATTTAAAGATTCATATAGCCTATAAAGCCATAATCAATTTCCTTTGGGATATGCATGTTCTGAAAAACCAATTATTGTGGCATCTAAACTGAGTTATGAGTTATGAGTTATGAAAGTTTATTTATATGCCGCCCTTTTCCCTGGGGGGACTCAGGGCGGCTTACAACTCAAGGGAAGGGGGAAACAAACATTTAACACATAAGAACAATACATAATTAAAAAGCACAACATTCATACCATTCAGGTGGGTTACAATCTTTAGCCCCAGGCCTGACGGGATAGCCAGATTTTAAGGGCTGTGCGGAAGGTCTGAAGGGTGGTGAGGGTACGAATCTCCACGGGGAGATCGTTCCAAAGGGTCGGAGCTGCTACCGAGAAGGCTCTCCTCCGCGTAGTTGCCAGTCGACACTGACCGGCAGATGGAACTCGGGGGAGGCCTAATCTATGTGATCTAATTGGCCGCACAGAGGTAATTGGCAGTAGGCGGTCTCTCAAGTAAGTTTACATATTCAAGTAAATGCTGAATCCAGATAATTGTGGTTTACTCAACAAGCCACAGCTAGGAGCAAATTAAATGAAAGGCATCCAGGTTCTATTTTGTTTTTTGTTTTAATTATACTACTGAATGTAGGCAGAGAAGTAATTCTACACTGTATATGCACCATATGAGTTAACCCAAAGGAAAAATGTGATTTATCTGATTATGTACATTGTGGTATCAGTAGGAACAGAGAAAAAAAATCTTTGCCATAAATTGGAATTTTACATATATAGTATGTTTAAATATGTTCTATAGAATAGTCTATATCTTAATTCTGAAATGTTCTCTCTATAATTTCTGAAACATAAATCTAATTATGTCACCTTTTTTCTTTCTTTTCCGCATCTCACCCATGCCATTCCATCTCTCCAACAGACTCAAAGGGCAATAGAGGCTTTACGGGACAAACACCAGGAAATCCCAGGAAACATATTGCGTGCTCTAAGGCAACGTTTTGAGACATGTAACAAAGAAAAATAGTGATATAACAACAATTGTGTGTGTGTGTGTGTTTTGTGTGTGTGTGTGCGTGCGTGCGGGTTTAGATAACATATGTGAATGTGTAGTTTTTGGTTCCCCAATGAACCTTTGCTAAAATAAATAAAAATGAAAGATTGAGATGGGGAAGAATATATGTTTATTTCAATGTGTTTAAATAGCAGTTAGACTTATATACCGCTTCATAGGGCTTTCAGCCCTCTCTAAGCGGTTTACAGAGTCAGCATATCGCCCCCACAGTCTGGGTCCTCATTTCACCCACCTCAGAAGGATGGAAGGCTGAGTCAACCTTGAGCCGGTGAGATTTGAACAGCTGAACTGCAGATAACAGTCAACTGAAGTGGCCTGCAGTGCTGCATTTAACCACTGCGCCACCTCGGCCCAACATCAGAATAAATTTCATTTGAAAATACCAAGGCATTACATGATTATCATTCCATCCTTTTATGAATTATGTTTGGATAATCCTGGTGACATCACACTTGTGTCAGAAGGACTGAAGTGCGTCTGGATTGAAAAGATTAGTTGAAGAGATCACTGTTGCCCAGAGGACACCCAGTTGGGGGTTCCTTCATGTTCCTGGTCTCAATGGTCCAAAGTTCAGACTTAGCCAAAACAGTTTCACTCTGGAACTGTGAAACAGAATCTCAACGTTTATTTCGGCTGGGGCCTCGGCACAAATTGAGGCCTGTTAAAGTTAATGGTGAAGTCATCACTGGAAGCCACGTGTTTTGTAGGTGGGATCCATGCTCTGTCCTCCTGGACAGATCTCTAGCCATTCAACCACCATCCGATAGCCGACTGGTTCAGCTAGCAGTCCTTTTCAATAAACAGTCCGCCAGGGATCCATTCTCCTTTCTCAGCAACCAGTTTGCCTGTTCTGACCTAGACTTCCTCAGACAGCATAAATCACAATCTTAGTCCCAAAATCCCTCTTTTATTTAGACGGCTGTGAATTATGGTCATTCACAAACACTCCGACAGATGTCTGCTCAGGGGTTCCACCACAAAACCGCGGAGGACAAAATCGCGGTCGACGAAAGCGCGCATTTGACGTCATCACAGCGCGACGAAAACATCGCGCTGTGATCGAAAAATGTAAAAATAAAGCGAAAACTTTACCCTAACCCCCCCAAACCTAACCCTAAACCTAACCCTAACCCTAACCCTAACCCTAAACCTAACCCTTAACCTAACCCTAAACCTAACCCTTAACCTAACCCTAAACCTAACGCTAACCCTTAACCTAATGCTAAACATAACCCTAACGCTCTAAACCTAACCCTAACCCAACCCTAACCCTAACCCTAACCCTAACCCTAACCCTTACCTTTATGTGAATCGGCTTGCTTTAATTTTATTTTTATTTCAATTTTTAATTTTTTTCGTCGCGCTGTGATGACGGCAAATGCGCGCTTTCGTCGATCGCGCTTTTGTGGACCGCGGTTTTGACGGGTCACGCTGCTCAGGTTGCCACAGTCTTTCAGGGTAATATTGACAAGCACCCACATTTATCTCCCTTGAAACTCTTCCAGAGCCCTCATTGCCAATTAGTTTTGCAAGGCCAAACATAGCACAGAGTCAAATAGGACTTCTCAGAGATTGAACCGACCATATGAACTAATACAATGCAATAGCAGAGTTGGAAGGAACCTTGGAAGTCTTCTAGTCCAATCCCCTGTCTAGGCAGGAAACCTTATACCATATACCAACCCTAACCCTAACCCTATACTGTTTCAGACAAATGGCTATCCAACATCTTCTTAAAGACTTGCCCAGACTTCAGGACTGGTCCATGTTCCTCCCCAACCTCCTCACTGACTGACTCTGCAGCACCGTGACCCGTCAAAACCGCGGAGGACAAAATCGCGATCGACGAAAGCGCGCATGTGACGTCATCACAGCGCGACGAAAAAAATTAAAAATTGAAATAAAATTAAAATTAAAGCAAGCCAATTCACATAAAGGTAAGGGTTAGGGTTAGGGTTAGGTTAAGGGTTAGGGTTAGGTTTAGAGCGTTAGGGTTACGTTTAGCGTTAGGTTAAGGGTTAGCGTTAGGTTTAGCGTTAGGTTAACGGTTAGGTTTAGGGTTAGATTTAGGGTTAGGTTAAGGGTTAGGGTTAGGTTTAGGGTTAGATTTAGGGTTAGGTTAAGGGTTAGGTTTAGGGTTAGGTTTGGGGGGGTTAGGGTAAGGTTTTCGCTTTATTTTTACATTTTTCGATCACTTTCGTCGAGCGCGATTTTGTCCTCCGCGGTTTGGTGGTGGAACCGATCAAAATTTGGATGTTTGGCAACAGTTACAATTTATGTTTGCAAATTGTAGTTACGTCGAAATTAAAAAAAAATATTACAAGACTATTTTTTGCGTTGCATGAAAATTCTTGTTGTTCCATATAAAAATTTTAATCAACACCCCCCACCCACCCACCCGGTCAAAGGTGTCCCTCTTTACCAATCTGAAAATCTGGTCACCTTAGCACAGTGTTTCTCAACCTTGGCCACTTGAAGATGTCTGGACTTCAACTCCCAGAATTCCCCAGCCAGCGAATGCTGGCTGGGGAATTCTGGGAGTTGAAGTCCAGACATCTTCAAGTGGCCAAGGTTGAAAAACACTGCCTTAGCAAATACCACCCATCCTTTATTCTAGAAGATCAAAGTCCAAACGGGCAGCTTATCTGCAGCTAGATATTTCTGCCCGAATAGCTGAATTGTGGGAGGGTTGCCAAACGAAACGCGGGCGGGGAAAAAAAAAGCAAAAGCAAAACCAGTGTTTTACTGGGCTATCCGGTTGCCAAGCCTCAGCCTGCACCGTCTGTGCAAAAAAAAGCCGGCCCGGAGTTGTCGCTGCAACCGGCGGCGCTCTTGCAAGCGAGTGCGCGGCTTGCAGAAGAAGACGCGAGGAGAAGGGAGAAGGGTTTGCTCGGTCCCCAGCCGCACCATGCACCCCTCTGCCCGCCCCGTCTACTACGGCGTTGTTTTCGCCTGGTATGTCTTTTTCTTCTACTCCATCACCTTCGTGGGGAACCTGCCGGAGCCCCGCACAGCCGAAAGCAGCAGCCACAAACCGTATTCGGGCAGCCAGTGGAAATATCTGAGCTTTCTCGACGTGGTAAGTGCGCTACGACGCCCGTCTCTCTCTCTCTCTCCCAGCCGCTTCTAGGAGCCCAGCCAAAGAAGGAGCCGGTTTGTAAACTTCCTCCGGCAAAGAAGCCCAGCCTGGCGGGGATTCCAGCCCGGGTGTTGGACGGGTAAAAATGTGAGAAAAAGTCCGTGTAAGGTTTAAAGCAGTCGGCGCGAGAGAGGAGAGTTAAAACGGTGGCAGAAAGGAATCCTTGAAAGGCCAAGAAGATGGAGAGGGAGACGTCAGAGATGGACTCTGTCCCGCCAGCTTTTCAACCCCAAACGGCTTAAAAACAAAGGGAGCCGTTTGTGTGAGAGCTGATTGACAGATCCATGCCCTGCCAGCAAATAAAATAACAGTGATGGCAATTATAATATGAATAATAATAATTATTGGTACTACTAATAATAAACATATTCGTTAAATAAATATGAAACTCAGGCAACAGAACATTCAAAACTGTATCACAAATATTACTATTGCTATTATTATTATTATATACTTCATTCATTAAACATGAGACTCAGCCAACTGAACATTCAAAAATGTATTAAAAATATCAGTGGCTGGTGCTAATGGTTGATACGGTTTGCTGCCGATGATGATGATTGGTGTTGTTGTTATTATTATTATTAATAATAATAATAAACTTATTCATAAAATATGAAACTCAGTCAACAGTGAGACTCAGCCAACTGAACATTCAAAAATGTATTAAAAATACCAGTGACTGGTACTAATGGTTGATACGGTTTGCTGCCGATGATGATGATTGGTGTTGTTATTATTATTAATAATAATAATAATAATAATAATAATAATAATAATAAACTTATTCATAAAATATGAAACTCAGTCAACAGTGAGACTCAGCCAACTGAACATTCAAAAATGTATTAAAAATACCAGTGACTGGTGCTAATGGTTGATACGGTTTGCTGCCAATGATGATGATTGGTGTTATTATTATTATTATTATTATTAATAATAATAATAATAATAATAAACTTATTCATAAAATATGAAACTCAGTCAACAGTGAGACTCAGCCAACTGAACATTCAAAAATGTATTAAAAATACCAGTGACTGGTGCTAATGGTTGATACGATTTGCTGCCAGCGATGATGATGATGATGATTATTATTATTATTATTACTAATAATAATAAACTTATTCATTAAATATGAAACTCAGTCAACAAAACATTCAAAATGTATCACAAATATTACTATTGCGATTATTATTATTATTATTATTATTATTATTATTATTATACAATTGTATCACAGCGGCCAGTTGTTTCGCCGGATTTGGCATTGGTTACTAGTCGGGCCCCACCCAGGGGCCTAGGACGTCGTAATGTATTATTATTGTTGTTGTTGATAATAATAATAACCTTATTCGTTAAATATGAAACTCTGTCAACAGAACATTCAAAAATGTATCACAAATATTACTATTGCTATTATTATTATTATTATTATATACTTCATTCATTAAACATGAGACTCAGCCAACTGAACATTCAAAAATGTATTAAAAATACCAGTGACTGGTGCTAATGGTTGATACGGTTTGCTGCCGATGATGATGATGATCATGACTATTATTATTATAACAACAACAGAATTGTATCACAGCAGCCAGTTGTTTCGGCGGATTTGGCATTGATTACTAGTCAGGCCCCACCCAGGGGTCTTTCATAATATGTGGTTTTTTTTTAATATTGTACGCCGCCCTGAGTCCTTGGGAGAAGGGTGGCATATAAATCCAATAAACCAACCAAACCAAGTAAAATAAATACAATACTGTTTTCCTGGCATAATGTTATACTCTTTAATGTATTTGTGTCAAATTGGTTCTTTTAGTACAGTATCTGGGATATAATTGTAGAGCTAGCCTAGACATTTTACTGCTTGAGGCAAACAAACAAGATGGTATTCTCCTATCCTTCAATGAGTTTGTGGTAAGTTAATTGGACTGTCATTGGATATTACTTGAAAGCTGTAGAAGTAGTAGACCAATTTGTAATGCAGGATAAACCCTATGGCAAGTTTGGTCCAGCAGAAGGGAATGACATGGATGGTCAAGTGTTCTGACCCCCTCCTCCGTCCAGTAACGAAAGCCGAGACAAGCTTAATTAGAATGTCCTTTAATAGCAAGACCAGAATCTCAGTGGCTGAAAGCCAAGCAAACAAACAGATAAGGACCTTGGCAGCAAGTCCAACAAACCTTGGCAGCAATTCAGACAAACCTTGGCAGCAATCCAGCCTGCCAAGTTAGTTACGTTCTCTTTAGTCAATGCGTTGACTTCTGCAAGAGGGGCATGTCACAGTCTTTTTTATAGTCTGGAGAGGAGCCTGATGACCACCAGCTGAGCGCAATTACCTCCTGTAATTGCATAATGACCCCGAGTAGCTCTTTGATGGCGTGCATCCAGGAACAACTCACTGCTGGCTTCTGGATCACTCTCCCTTGTCTCCTCCCCACTGGTGTAAGGCTCAGGCGCTACCTGGTGGCCAACCAGTCTCTCTGCGCCTTGCTCGGAGTCAGAACCCTGTCCAGGGTCCTCCACATCCTCCAGAGCCGACTCATAGGGCCCCTCGCTGTCGGAGTCTGGTGGCAGCTCCAACGGCTCCTGATGGGCCACAACAGTCAAGAAGGAGCAATGAGAGGTTAGCTCTCCTCCCTTCTATTATTTGGTACCTCAAGCATCATTCCATCAAATGTAGACTTGATTTTGCATAATGTTTTGTGATGCATTTCCATGGGGACGATTCAAATGATAAAGGCTTCAACTGGATTGAAAAAAAGGGATTTAATTTAATCCCATTGATGTGGAATGCAAAATTGAAGCAACAACTCACTTTGATTTGTTCTCTTTTGGTTATTGTTTGTATATTGAATTGCTCTGCTTTGATGATTCAATTTGGTGGTGTTTTTTTTTCAAAATATTGGATTGGATTGTTCTGATGCATCGAAGCAATCTGGTTTTTTGGAGCAAAACAGTACTGCTAATCAGAATAATACACAACTTCACATGAACTTAGATAATGTGAAATAACCTTTTTGTATTAAAATTCCTCTGAGAGTAGAATCCATATTACTTTTTATTTAGGTGATTTTCTTCTTTTAATGCCTGGATATTTACACATTTAATTGCCTTCTCTTATTTAAGTTCATTCAATGAGGCAGTTTATCACCCAAACTAAATCATTAAAATATTTCCAGCAAGAAAAATACATTTAACCTGAAAACTATCCTCTAAAGCGTAAGCATATAATTTGGTGAGGTACAGTATGTACAACTTAATTTTGGATGATCAATTGCTCACAAGATGTAATTAATTTAGATTTTGCAGCTTCTCTTCTACGCAATCGCCTTGCTGACCAGTGCATTCATACTAATGAAGAAACGAAGAATTGCCACGACCATGACATGTATTAAAGACTTGATCTTTAGTAGCTTGGCTTTTCCAGTAGCCACAGTAAGTTGCAATAATATTTACCAATGCAAGATGAATTACATGAATTAGATAATTATTTGGATAAACAATAATTTGATTTTAAGTTAATTCCTAGTGTTATAGCAGGAGCGAATTGTAGCTGATACCCAGTTTAGTATAATTCCAAGTGTTTATAAGGGTCATCGGAAGGAGTACATCATTTTGGGGATAACAAAAATGCTGTTATAGACAGAACCTAATTCTTGAGTAACGAATCCAGATCCTGTCATACTTGAAGATACTCCTTTTAAAACGGAAGCTTTGTTAGTGTGGTTGATGTGATAATTTCAAGCAAAAAATATATATGTTATAGTGAATTCTTTGTCTGATATATAGCTATAGGTACTACAAGCTGTCTAGAAAAGTTGGTGATAGCACTGGGGGGAGGCAATAGTTATGACATAGGAAAAACATCTGAGAAGTCAAGTTTAGGCTGCTAGGTAGTAAGACAGGTATCAAAGAGTACCAAAATAACATTCTCAAAAATGCTCCGTTTGCAGGAGTAGAGTAATTCAGGTCGTAAATGGCAACCATAACAGGGGTGGGTTTCAACCGGTTCGCGGCAGTCCCTGCGAACCGGTTGGTTGGCGAACCCGGAAGTAAGTAACTTCTGGGAACGGCGAAGGGCCCGCCCGCCCGTGCTCCTTACCGGTCTTTGAAGGCTTCTGCGCTTCCACGCAGGCACATGGCACATACAGCGCCTGCGCGATTCTCTGCGAGCAGCTGATTCTCCGTGAGCAGCTGGAGCATTGCGCAGGCACTACGACGCATGCGTGAACTGCGCGCTTGCACGAGGACGCTGCCGGCCCCATTCCAACCAAACCGGTTGGAACAGGATAAGCAACCCACGACTGAACCATAAGATGTCACAACACCCAGTTGGATTCACCTAACAACAGCAACTGGAACTGCCAGAACTGCAGCCATAAGTTGGTGTGGTCATGTGATGTTTTGATTTATGATAGCGTGGCTTAGCAACTAAGTTCCTGGTCCAAGTTATTATAGTTAACCGAAAACTACCTTTTAGAGCAGGGTCTCCAACCTTGGCAACTTTAAGGCTTGTGGACTTCAATTCCCAGATGAGGAACTCTGGGAATTGAAGTCCACAAGTCTTAAAGTTGCCAAGGTTGGAGACCCTTATTTTAGAAGGTCTCCAAGCCTTGTCTAAGTAAACCCACCACCTTCCCATTTCAAACACAGTTGATCTAAAAAGTTGCCATTTTAAAAACCCACCTCCATATCCTTTGTAAGTGTAAATGTGGACAGTTTTGCTATTTATTACAAACAGACAGACACTGTAAGATAGGTATAAAAGAGCCAAGGTGGCGCAGTGGTTAAATGCAGCACTGCAGGCTACTGCTAGATCAGCAGTTCAGCGGTTCAAATCTCACCGGCTCAGGGTTGACTCAGCCTTCCATCCTTCCGAGGTGGGTAAAATGAGGTCCCAGATTGTTGGGGGCAATATGCTGACTCTCTGTAAACCGCTTAGAGAGGGCTGAAAGCCCTATGAAGCGGTATATAAGTCTACTGCTATTGCTATTGCTATATATACTGTAGATAAACATCGTAAATTTGGTCAATTGACACTTTTCTTCTTTGCTTTTTTTCTAGTTTGTGTTTGCTACATTTTGGAGTATATACCTCTATGATCGGAACCTTGTTTACCCAAAATATCTGGATTCAATTGTTCCTGAATGGGTTAATCATGGAATGGTGAGTAAAAAAAACCAAAGCTGAACATAACAAAAACAGTCAGAATAAGCATATTATCCCAGCTAATTATTCAGATTTAGGTTCATTTGTTTCAATAGTCAGTCGCACACTTAATCTGTTATAAAAAGTTAACGAGAAGAGCTTTAAATTGGCAGAATCATGGCCAGACATCACAATTTTTCATTTCATCTTCTCTCTTTAACTTTTCATACTATTATATGTGAAAAGTGGGAGTGCGAATTGCCAAAGAAGCCTTGAAGGAAATGTAAGTGGAATTCATCCTTGCCAAATGTAGAGTAAATCAATGGAAAGATGTGAATTCATTACATGAGGGCAGAGATAACTTTTCTAGGTTTTATTCTGCAGTTCCTACAGAAAAGGCTTGGCTGTGAACCGTACGTATATAAATTGAGAAAGACTGGGAATACAGATAATTATTTATAAATAATTTGGGAAGGAATGAAACAGCCTAAAATCCATAGTATAAGTGTTGCCAACTAAGGTTCGTAGCAGCATCAAATGAGAATACTAAATGATTAAGTATACTAATCATTTATGAAAACGGATGCTAACAGTTATATGTATCTTGTATTCTAGATTCAGTGTTTTAATTGGTATGCTATTAAGCAAAGCCAACCAACAACAATATGTAGACACATTTTTGGCTGATCAAGGGCAACAATGCTTCCAGCAAAACAGGCTCTTTAGGGGTGTGCTTTACTAACAGTCCTTGGAGGGTCAGTGTTAGGAAAGATTGGTACGATCTTAAGTCATAACAGTCAATCCAACAAAGAGAATCATATCTGGAGTTTTAAAATCTTCCCTGGCATGGCTACTGGCTATAGATTTTCAACTCAGGATGATGGGATCAAATGACAGGAATATCTGGCATGGGTTCACCGACAAATGTGTGCTCGACAAAAGCGCGCCGACGAAACTGTGGGGAGAAAAGCGTGAGTTCAAAATTGCGCCGATGAATGAGTGCAGAAGTGCGCCGACAACAGTGTGCCGACAGAAGCGCGCTCTAAACCTAACCCTGAACCTAACCCTAAACCTAACCCTTACCCTAACCCTTACCTTAACCGTAATCACGCTTCTGTCAGCGCGCTTTTGTGGGCGCGCTGTCGACGTCGCGGTTTTATCACCACGGTTTTGTCAGCGCGCTGTTGGGCACGCATTTGTCGGGTCACGTCTGCCATGAACCCCTCTCTCCAGTTTGTATAACATGCCAGCGTATACAAATGTATACCATGTATACAAAATGTATAACACTTCCCAACATTAATTTCCATCATTCACACAGCCGGAAATTTGGCTCCCCGTTGGGAGTGCGAGTACATTCAGCGAAGCATTGTGAGAGTTGTGTTGGAGAACACACAAACCAGCATACAGAGACACTGCAGTTTAAATAGGCTTTTACTTTCGTGGAAATAGAGGTATCAGAGTCCATCAAACAGTGCAAGTCATACACGGATAAGACAGTCAGCCATCAACGTCTTTCAGTTAAGGGATAATCCAAATAACATAGTCCAGTATCATACAATCAGTCCGGTACTCAAAGTTTGCTAGCAGTTGCAAAACTTACAATAGCTCATGGCACTTTCTAACAGCCAGCTTCCAAAACACTCAGATCAGATCAGCCCAGCATCTAACAAACAGAGAGCTAACAGTCATTCTGGCTCCCTCTTATGGCCAATTGAGGAAAACAGCAACCAATCACATTTTACAGTATGATTTAAAGAAACAGGTACAGCATTGCTACATGATTTATATATTGCCAACCCAACCATTAGATTATATTCCTAATATTCTCCCCTTTGGGTAGGATAATATATAAATCTTACAATCTTAATTCGTATTCCTCGCAACAACGTTTATGCTTTATAGTACCTTCGGCTTTCGTAAAGTGGTCTGCAATGTTATCTTCAGACATACAATACTCCAGTGAAACTAATTTACTATTCACACTTTGCCGTACATTCAGATATCTTATATCAGTGTGTTTTGACCTAGTTTTTACAGCAAGATTGGATGCCATCTGAATTGCTGCTTGATTGTCTTCGTAAACAACAATAGGCTCTCGTACATTAATTCCCATATACTGTTGGAGTTGTTTGTAACAAACTACATCTGTACATAATAATGGCAAACATGAGAATTCAGCCTCCATAGTCGATAGACTTAAATGTTTTTGTCTAATAGACCGCCATCCAATTAGTGCTTTTCCCAGGAATACAACAAACCCTGATGTTGATTTCCGTGTAGACACATCTGTAGCAAAACTTGCATCAGCATATGCAGTTAAGCTCAGATCATTCTTAGGTTCTAAATACACTGCATAATGCATCGTTTGCTTAAGATATCTTAATATCCTCTTAGCGCCTTGCCAGTGCCTTTCAGTAGGTTCAGCATTAAACCTGGCTAATTGATTTACACTATATGCTATGTCGGGCCTTGACCAATTACTCAGATACGATAAGCTACTAATCAATGATTGATAAATACCTTTATCAAACACAAGGCTTTTTACATCATCATGGCTAAATTCCTGACCCATTGGAGTTTTAGCTGGTTTACACAGTTCCATCACAAACATTCTGAGTAGCTGGTTAATCTTCTCGGTTTGTGAGATTTTGTATCCTCCCCTAGTTTTATCTGTCTTTAACCCAAGATATTGCCTAATCTCACCGAGATGTTTTATACTGAACTTCGTCCTTAACAGTGTTATAATACTCATAGCTTCTTGCTCAGTTTTAGTGATTAATGCTATGTCATCAGTGAACAATAGCAACAATGAAATCACACCATCACCTTCTTTCTTAAACAAACATGGATCAGCCGTGCCAGCTTTGAAACCTATCTTAGTTAACTCTTTCACTATACGTGGGTTCCATTCATATCCTGATTGCTTCAAGCCTTACAGACTTTTGTTCAACCTCCAGCAATCAGTTATACTATCAGTTTTAAATCCTGCAGGCTTCTGTAAATATATAGTATGTTGCAACGGTGCATGAAGATATGCTGTCTCTACATCTAAATGATTAACGATATATTCATTCTTAGCTGTCCACACTAATGCTGCACGTAACGTTGTAGCCTTTAAACTAGGCGCAAAACCTCATCATAGTCATTGGCTGACTGAGCAAACCCTCGTGCAACTAACCTGGCTTTATGGGTCACAGTCCCATCTACACTATTTTTAAGTTTGAAAATCCATTTACAACCAATGGCATGTTTACCTGGTGGTAACCTTACGTTTTCATACACCTCTAAACTTTGCAATGATTTCAATTCCTTTTCCATTGCATCTTTCCAAGCTTTCTGTTCCTCAGTTGGATATAGAGTTAATTCTTGGTAATTTGCAGGAACCTTATTTGCCTGACATGTTATAGACGCCTGATAACCTGTCAGGTGGTCTAGTTACACGAGTTGAACGTCTAGGTATTTCAGGACTCAACCACATAACCTGCTCTTGTTCTTCTGGTTCGTCATGTTGACTTGGCAAGTCAACCGGTCTAGCCCAATACATAAGAAGCGTCAATTAGTGCCCCTTTCCTCTGTAATAGCAACCATGTCAGCATTCCAAATACCATGCAGAATTAAATCAGAGTCGAAGGCAAAACTATGCTTAAAGCTCCAATTTAATAAAGCAGACATGTTGGCACATAGCTGTGGGGTCCCAACTCTGGAAGTTACATCAGAATCCCACCCAGTTAAAAGTTCATGATCTTGCCCCCACACCCACGATCCATCCCATGGTCCAATCTCCTTCCACGTTGGAGTCCATGCCCAGCTTCTTCCGGTCAGGTGTACTGGTGTGGAGACAAAGGATGACCTTGGCTTCTAGCAAAGAATGAAAAACAATACATTCCAAAGTCCTACTCCTTCTAATCCCCCCCTCCCATTGACTGTACTTAAAGAAACAGCATAATGAAATAAGAGAAAGTGTGGCAGGCCAAAATTCTAAAAGGAATATAAATGCAGGCCTGGCAGACCATAGGTATCCCAGATGGTTTTCAGTTGTTTGGAGACCTGTGATAGAAAAACTTGGAAACACTGCTCTCCCTACCAGAATTAAAATAGAACAAATGACACAGATTAAATTGGACAGTTCATGTCAGTTACCTGTCCAGTAACAGAGCTCAGGTAGTTCTTGATAATGAAGCCCAAAATTTCTGTTGCTAAGCAAGACAGTTGCTTTTTGCTCCATTTTCCGATCTATCTTGCCACAATGGTTAAGTGAATCACTGCAGTTAAATTAGTAACAAGCCTGCCACACTTGTTAAGAGAATCCTCCAACTGGCAAAAAGCCAAATCCACTTGGATTATGCTATCCCTTATTGCCATCCTGTGTTGCCTCTGTTCTCAGTCACTGCATTTACCTATTTCCTCCAAGGTAATAAAATCTAGCAGGTTTTATATCCTTTAAAACTGCTCTTAGATAACGTCAGAATAAGGAAGAAAACACTACCTTAACAACAGGTACAGTTAAGGATAATTTAAGTCTGTCTCACTTAGGGACTGGAAAAAAAGAAGGCAAATTTAAGGGGATGTGGCATAAAACAGATACTGCCAGGAGATTAAGTACAAGTGGAAATGAGAACGGTCTTAAATGTGCATCCTAAAATAACCTGCAGCATTATGACGGTTCCACCACAAAACCGCGGAGGACAAAATCGCGGTCAACGAAAGCGCGCATTTGACGTCATCACAGCGCGACGAAAACATCGCGCTGTGATCGAAAAATGTAAAAATAAAGCGAAAACCTTACCCTAACCCCCCCAAACCTAACCCTAAACCTAACCCTAAACCTAACCCTTAACCTAACCCTAAACCTAACCCTAAACCTAACCCTTAACGTAACGCTAAACCTAACGCTAACCCTTAACCTAACGTTAAACGTAACCCTAACGCTCTAAACCTAACCCTAACCCTTAACCTAACCCTAACCCTAACCCTAACCCTAACCCTAACCCTAACCCTAACCCTTACCTTTATGTGAATCGGCTTGCTTTAATTTAATTTTTATTTCAATTTTAAATTTTTTTCGTCGCGCTGTGATGACGTCAAATGCGCGCTTTCGTCGATCGCGCTTTTGTGGACCGCGGTTTTGACGGGTCACACATTATGACAGACCTGCAGATACAGATAGTCCTTATTTAGTGTCCACAATTGGGGACCGGCAACTTGGTTGTTAAGCAGAGCAGTCACTATGTGAAATTGTGATGGTGCTTATGGTCTCACGTCAGCTTTTCCTTTCCTTTATAGAGCGGCAAGGATTGTAAATATATAAAATTACTTTTTCATCATGGTAGTAATTGAAGAGTTGCTAAACAAGGACTACCTTGTACTATCATTGCAAACTAATCAAACTGCAAAGTCTTCCCTTAGGAGTAACACTGCAGTTTGTCTTTGAAGGAAATCTTAAGTCTTCTGCTCAGTATTTCACTGCACATAAGTTGAACGTGCTATTACCCTTTCATAAAATCTCAGAGCAGCAGGTGCTGAATAAAGCAAACCTTTTTTTTTAATGAATAAGTAAACAATACCTCTGTTATGATAAATAAATAAAAGCAAGGCAATACAGAACCGAAAGAAAGTGTCTGTGAGCAACTGAAGCAGGGGTGGGTTTCAACCGGTTCGCGGCGGTCCCCGCGAACCGGTTGGTCGGCGAACCCGGAAGTAAGTAATTTCTGGGAACGGCGAAGGGCCCGCCCGCCCGCGCTCCTTACCCGGTTTTGACGAGTTCTGCGCTTCCACGCATGCGCAGGACGCATACAGCGCCTGCGCGATCCTCCAGGAGCAGCTGGAGCATCGCACAGACGCTAGTACGCATGCGTGCACCGCGCGCGTGCACGAGGACGCCGCCGGCCCCGTTCCAACCGAACCGGTTGGAACAGGGCGAAAAACCCACCCCTGAACTGAAGTAAACGTCATGTATTTTGATTATTTACAGTGAGATGCCTTGTTCAGATCAGGTTTTCTCTTCTCTCTTTTTATTAGCAGGAGGATCATCCCAGTATAATCATCATTTTCCCTTGTTGGTTTTCTTATTTGTTACAAGTAAACGAAAAAGAAAACAGAGAATGAAAACTGTAAAAAAATGAGTCACTGTCCCATTTTTATCAACCCTCAAAGATTGATGAGAGTTGAGACATAATTATGACGATTTTGCTTTTCAAACAGTTTTGTTTTTAATTTGCTCAAAATACAAAGCTTGCATTTATTTGAATGAATGGTAAATTAAACAATATGTTATAGTGGAAATGAAGTTTAATTGCTTTTAATGGCTCGTGGCATGCAATTTGACTGAAGTTATATTAAAAATTGCTATGAGAAAAGACCGGTTTCCAGAGAAGAAAAAACAATGCATTTAAAGGGCTTTCAACTAGCTTTAAGCCGCAGTATATGGTCCATTACTAATGTCATTTCTGCAGTCAGCTTTCCATTGTCTAGCAAAAGGAATTCATTCGGGAGAGCTAATTAAAAGCCATTGGCAAATAGAAAACTGCACTAAGCGGCCAATCATGCAATGATTGTGGTCTTTGGCTGTATCAACGTTAATCACTGTGAGCTAATTTGCTGTTGTAAACTATTGTTCTTTCACTGTGTACTGTTACCAATGGATAAAACCCAAATGAGGCAAACTTGAATGATTTTTTTAAAAAAAATCCTTGCCCAGCTCAGTTTTACCATCCCCAAACCTTTGGTTTATTTAGTTTCGTAATTACCCATTCACATGCCCCTTAGACATTATATACAGCAAGTAATAATATAGTATACTTCAACAGGGGTGTCAAACTAGATGTGTCACACTCAGGCCACACCCACCCCAGCTCCCTGAAGGCAAAAAAAAAGGGTGGAATATGTCACGTGACATCAACGTGATGTGGCGAGTTTGACACTCGTGAGATATATATAGATAGATAGATGATAGATAGATAGATAAATAGATAGATAGATAGATGATAGATAGATAGATAGATAGATAGATAGATAGATAGATAGATAGATGATAGATAGAGATAGAGAGAGAGAGAGAGAGAGATAGAGATTAGATAGATAGATAGATAGATAGATAGATAGATAGATAGATAGATAGATAGATAGATAGATAGATAGATAGATAGATCAGTGATGGGATTCAGCCGGTTCGCACCTATTCGGGAGAACCAGTTGGTAACTTTCTAAGCAGTTCGGAGAACCGATTGTTGGAAGAAATTTCCTTTTGTTTTTTTCCACTTTACAGGGCTAATCCTGTAAGGAAGGCAGGAAGGAAACATTCTGGTGTTGTTTCTAGCCTAATCTTTATTGCCCTGCTTACAGAAACTGCCTCTCCGGTTAACCTTTATTACATTGTAATAGCAATAGCAGTAGCAGTTAGACTTATATACCGCTTCATAGGTCTTTCAGCCCTCTCTAAGCGGTTTACAGAGTCAGCATATTGCTCCCAACAACAATCCGGGTCCTCATTTTACCCACCTCGGAAGGATGGAAGGTTGAGTCAACCTTGAGCTGGTGAGATTTGAACAGCCGAACTACAGAACTGCAGTCAGCTGAAGTAGCCTGTAGTGCTGCATTTAACCACTGCGCCACCTCGGCTCTATCAGCTAAGGCGAAGCGCCCATCGACGTGAGTTGGCCACAACCACATTGTCACATGACCACCGAGCTATGCCTACCCAACTGGTCATTATGGCAGAGAACCAGTTGTTAAATTATTTGAATCCCACCACTGATATACATACATACATACATACATACATACATACATACATACATACATACATACATACATACATACATACATACATAATACAACAAATATCTGATTTGTTAAAGTGAGTTCAGAAACAAAGAAGGGACTGTAGAATCCCAGAAGGATGATTTTGGTGACTTCATAGACTCACCTGTATTCACATTTCTTGGCAAACAGTGATGGTTTGCTGTTTTCTTCTGGGATTATTTAACCCTCCATCCAAGTACTAACCAGGCTCAACCTGACTTTGTTTCTGAATCAAGCCAAGCCTGGTCGGTTGCTGCCATCTGGAGGTTTGGGATAGAAGAATTATAAAGTTTTTAAAAGGTAAAAAAGGCTTGAGGACTTTTATTCTCCAATTGCCCTGCCATATTCGTAGTGTTATCCTTAGAACCCAGAGGACTACGACTTCTCTTTGAAACTCTCCCAACTTCCTTCCTTTAATTTTCCATTTAAAAAGCCACATTAAGGAGGAAAAGATGAAAGAACTCCACTTTTTTGGGGGGGTTGGTACCTCTACAGATTCTTTGGAAGATCTCTGTTGCCTGTCAAAGTAGCCATACTTCCCTACATCCTTGCCTCTTACATCAAACTATAACTCTCTTGTTACTTGGGGGATTGTACTTTTAACTTTTTTTTTTCATCACAAATGCACTTTGTCTAAAGCACTGTCTTTTTTTCCAGCACACTTTGGTATTTCTGTTGGTCCTGGTAGAAATGTTTGTTATCCCTCATAAGTATCCAGCAGTGGGTAAAAGTCTCACTATCTTAGGAACGGCTGCACTGGCCTATCTACTTTGGTAAGTTTCTAAAAAATAAATGAATTAAAGGGGTTTTGTTTGTTTGTTTTTACATGATGTTTGGCAAAAAAGTGAGGAAACAGTTCTGTTCCTCATCTAGTTGAATATCCAACCTTAGTGTCCTCATTGGAAGCAACTTTCTTCTCTCCCTCCTGCAGGGAAAAATATCCTCAAATACAGCTGCAGTGAACTCTGATCTGACCTTGAGGGACTTTGGAATTTGCATTATACACCCTTATCTATGTCACATGGGGAGATAATTAACTCCTAAGGTTATTCAGATTATTCATGCTAGTTATCAAATTGCTATTCCGTAGTACCAGTTTGGGATGTGGTGGCTCAGTGGCTAAGACGCTGCACTTGTTGATCAGAAAGGTCGGCAGTTCGGCGGTTCGAATCCCTAGCGCTGAGTAACGGAGTGAGCTCCCGTGACTTGTCCCAGCTTCTGCCAACCTAGCAGTTTGAAAGCAGGTAAAAATGCAAGTAGAAAAACAGGAACCACCTTCGGTGGGAAGGGAACAGCGTTCTGTGCAGCTTCAGTGTTTAGTCATGCCAGTTTGCACAAATCACTGCCTCTACTAGTTTTCCTGTTTTAAAACTTTTCTCACAACTTCTGTTTTCAACCAAGGGTTGGGAAGCACCTCCTGGTCCTCCTGCTATTGAAAAATTATAGTTCCTAATAGCTACAGCAAATGTAGCTAACGATGGGAATTGTAATTTGTGGAACATAGCATATTCCCAACCCTCCTTCAAATGTAAAGTTTACATGAGTATTCTTCAACTTAGTACTCGCCAGAAATACTGAACTACAACTTCCTTAGAACTCTCAAATATAGGACTTGTAATCCAACAAAGGGGATGTTAGCTAGGGAAGTTTATTTTAAAGGGGTTTCCCACATGTATTGGAGAAAGTCCCTAAACCAGATTAGGAGGAGGAGGGAGAGACTAGCCTAATAATACTAGGTTATTTAGATATTTGATACTTTAGGCCAGCCTAATAATAGCAATAGCAATAGCAGTTAGACTTATATACCGCTTCATAGGGCTTTCAGCCCTCTCTAAGCGGTTTACAGAGTCGGCATATCACCCCCAACAATCCGGGTCCTCTTTTTACCCACCTCGGAAGGATGGAAGGCTGAGTCAACCCTGAGCCGGTGAGATTTGAACCGCCGAGCTGCAGAACTAGCAGTCAGCTGAAGTGGCTGCAGTACTGCACCCTAACCACTGCGCCACCTCGACTCAACTAAATGAACTGGTTGCTTCAGGCAAGAGATGCTGGACAGTGGAAATTTCACATAATTTCACCACCAGCGCACCAAAACTGTGAGTCCATGCATGTCTTCCACACATGTGTGCGGCCTTCCGCATACGCTTGGTTCGTGCGCATGGCTTGCATGCATGCACACAGCTTAGAAAACGTGGCTAAATAGGACAGAATAGAACCTGGGTGAGTAGGCCCACCTGCAAGTCACCACTACTGTTTAGTGATTGCCTTATTTAGCAACCAATCTCAATTATCTCTAAAACTTATTACACAAATATTTTCAGTTCAGTTACAAGTAATCCTCAGGTTACAAACATTTCCTTAGCAAATGTTTGAAGTTACGTGATCAGTGACCCCTAGTGTTTCCGAATGAGGCCTGAAACTACGAATCTTGCAGCACCACGGCAGTTGTTCACCCTTACAAACAACCGCAGAGGCTCTGCAACATTCACCCGGCACATTGCCAGGCAAAATGGAGCTCCCAAAGGGCAGATCTGCCCCTTGGAAGCCCCATTCGGCCACCCAGAGGCCTCGTTTAGCACCTTGCCAGCCGAAATGAAGCCTCCTGGGGCGAGAGGAGGCCCGTGGAGGGCTGAACGGAGTGTCGACGGGACACACGAGGCTGGAGAGGAGACTGCTTGCTAGAGCTTCACAAGTCAAATGACACATTGAGGCACGTTGGGGGTGGGGGAAGCAATTTGGGGAGCATGAAGTATTTCAGTGGGTCGGGGAGGCCTTGGGTGGTCTTAGGTAAGTGTTGTGGCCCAGCAGGAGCCGTTGGAGCTGCCACCAGACTCCGACAGCGAGGGGCCCTATGAGTCGGCTTTGGAGGATGTGGAGGACCCTGGACAGGGTTCCGACTCCGAGCAGGCCGCAGAGAGGCTGGTTGGCCACCAAGAGGCGCCTGAGCCTTGGACCAGTGGGGAGGAGACAGGGGAGTGTGATCCGGACGTCAGCAGTGGGGAGGAGCCAAGGGAGTTGTTCCTGGATGCCCGGCACCGGAGAGCTAATAGGCGTAAGGAACAATTACGCAGTTACAGGAGGTAATTGCACTCAGCTGGTGGTCATTAGGCTCCTCTCCAGACTGTAAAAGGAATGCTTGTGCACACGCCCCTTTTGCAGAAGTCAATGCATTAACTAATGTTTGATGAACAGTATTGTGAGCTTGGCAGGCTCACCAAGGCTTATCTGTGCTGGATTGCTGCCAAGGCTTGTCTGTGCCGGTTTGCTGCCAAGGACCTGTCTGTCTATTAATAAATTCCATAAAGTATCTTTGGCTTGGAGTGCTTTGGTGTGAAACGAGGGGGGTCAGAACAGTAGGTGGCCTAGTCCATCAGTAGGCCTCCAATGGCCTTCCCCTCTCTGAGTATAAGACGCTCCGAAATATAAGACACACCTAGCTTTTGGGGAGGAAAACGGGGGGAGGAATCTTCCTCTGCCTCCCAGCAATTTTCCTCCTTGCAACAAACAGCAAACAGTACAGATGATATACACTGTTTGTGGTGTTACATTTCAGACTCTACTCGTACAGATGCTGTTAAAATTGAAGTGGCTTTCTGGAAGTATACCTTATTCTCTGCTATTTAAAAAAGAAAATACAATAGCACTGGGCCTCTTCAGATCAAGCTTTTATTTTAAAAGCTTCTTCATTTTGTTAAGTTGTCTAGAACAACAATAAAGCAATCTTTAAAAAAAATAAGTCTAATAATTTGAACGTTCTATAGGCATTTATAGTTATCGATTTATCTCCTTGCAGCAAACAGCCTGATTAGCACAAGGAGAAAAAAATTTTTGCCTCTGCCTCCCAGCCATTTACCTCTGTGAAGCAAACAGCAAGTTTCCCTTTCAATTGTGGCCTCCCGATCATCAGCTGTTTCCGACTGCAGGGATTGCCATAACCTATCGTCGGCTTTGCAAGCCCCATTTTCTCCATTTGCTGCAAAGAAGTAAATTGCTGGGAGGCAGAAGGCAAAGGGTGGGTGGGCAGGGCTACATTTGGTGTATAAGACACATCTAAATTTTCACCCTCTTATAGGGGGAAAAGGTGCGTCTTACACTCAGAAAAATACAGTACCTTATGTGCACTTAACGAGCCTGGCATTTGATTAGCAAATGGGTGGGTGAAAGGAGGAAGTGAACTGTTCGAAGTATGAGGCTCCATTAGATTCATAACTTGAGGAATACCTCTTATTACATTAACTAGCATAGAGCTGCAGTAGGGAGGATGTGGCGTGATGTCACACGAGTGGCAACGTTGGATGACAGTCCTTGGTATGTGTGGTTGGATATCTATACTGAAGAAGGCTTAGTGTATCAAACGGATCACAGATCCCATGGAATTGAGGATGATTTGATCCCATCCTCAGTGAGATCATTGCCTCTTCGGGAGTCTTTCTGGCAGTGATATAAATTCTGCATTGGATGGATGGACGGATGATGTACTGATCCTTGAGTTGATCATTACTAGGGAAAGTATTCTAATTCTAATTAAACTTGAACCAATTGGTCTTGTTTGTTTCATAATGAGATATCCTAACTGAAAGAAATTGATTCTCTTTCCAGGATCTTCTACTTTTTTGCTAAAACAGGAAAGTGGCTATATCCTATCTTCAAGTTTTTAAGTCCAGTTGGCATGATAGTGTTTGCAGGAATTGCTGTTATCTCTCTTTTCTTCTACTACATGTTAGGAAGATTTCTCAACCGCATGATTTGGGGTGAGTCTGCTTTTACAAAGAAATCCTTTGAACTTATCAGAGCACATTTATGTATCTATTTGAATATGTTTTGATCCAGTATTCTGTCCATTTGTCATTGTTTTTCAGATGCGGATTGATTTGTACATTCATTAGAAAATGAGAGTTTAAAAATTAGCAGGCTATGATAAGTATATTCTTCAAGAGTAGAAAATATTCCTGTCCTGTCTATTACTTAGCGTATGAAAATAAGACTTGGCTGGGCTGAATAAATAAATAGGCTAATCAGCATAAAAGTAGAAAGTTCTGAGATCTAGATTGGAGTCCCCTGGGGTATCAAACCAGAGATACTCTGGGAAAGTGGTTTAATTCTCAGCCAAGAGTTGGCTATTTGTGGGTAACAGAAGGTCCTTTTCCTAGCAAATTATTTCTTTTGCTGCAGGCTCAATTCTCTTATTTGCATATAATACTAAGCCAGGATTTGTTGAGCAATCCAATACTGGTATTGTTTACAGATAATCCCTAGACATAATGGGTAGATTCACACATCATGCTAAACCAAATAAATGCTTAGCTCTCCATTCACAGACCATGCTGAGAAGTGAGCAGAGGTAAGAATATTATTCTCTATTTACTGAGTCCCATTTCCCAATTTTTCATTGGAAAAAAATTCATTTTCATCACATATGAAAGTCAGCAGCAGTGCCAAATTTCGTTCAGTAGCTGTCATTTGCCAATTCTTCAGGTAGTGACACACCTCTTTGGCAGACAGCAAAACTATGTTGTGGTTAAATCTTCATGATTCCTTTTTCCCCTATTTTTGTTTCCCTTTTATGCCTTTGCCCAGGTGAAGCAGCGCTTGGTGTTCACAAGAGGAAATGCAAATGAAAAGCTGATGGTGTCATCCCAAGAGCCAGACAGATGATGAAACTAAGAAAATTGCTAAGGAACCTCTCTGTATAAAGCCAAAATAAAATCTTTAGAATAAAAAGTTTTGCTTGTACAGAAGAACAAAGATCCATGGGAACATGTGGACTACGGTCAAGAAAATATTGCCATTGATTAGAGCAGATGGTTAGCCATCTTTTTATCGTTGTGTGCCAAAAGTGTGCACACACCCCAGGGGTAGGTTGCTAATCCCGTACCAACCGGTTCCTCATGCACGCGCGCAGTTCACGCATGCGTCTTAGCGCCTGCGCGATGCTCCAGCTGCTTGCGGAGACTCGCGCAGGCGCTGTATGTGCCATCCAGCTGCTCGCGGAGAATCGCGCAGCCGCTGTATGTGCCATGCACCTGCGTGGAAGCGCAGAAGCCTTCAAAGACCGGTAAGGAGAGTGGGCGGGTGGGCCCTTCGCCGTTCCCGGAAGTTAGTTACTTCCGGGTTCGCCGACCAACCAGTTCGCGGGGACCGCCGTGAACCGGTTGAAACCCACCCCTGGCGCATGGGCGGCCCGTGCGCGCCCACCCCCACATGCATGCACCCACCCCTGTGTGCGCACCACGCATGTGTGTGTTCCCTCTGCGCTCCTCCAGCCTCCCTGCACATGCACGTGTGATCCCCCATGTGTCCCCGGACCCTCCCATGCGTGCTCATTCAACCCCCGCACGTGCACCCCACCCCTTGTGCATGTGCAGCACAGACCCCAAAACCAGCGGGCCGGCAGGAAGCGTGCGTGCATGTGCAGTCAAGCTGAGCTGGGTGACGGCTCACGTACCCACAGAGAGGGCTCTGCGTGCCACCTGTGGCGTGTGTGCCAGAGGTTTGCCATCACGGAATTAAGAGCATTCCGATTGTTATATGGGATGTTCACAACCCGCTAAGAGACAAAATAACCCAGATGACTAACATGGTTTTTGTCTCCCCCAAGTGCATAACAAATGAGGTGAAATTCTATTTGTTTGTTAATTCAACTGCAATTCTAAATTTATTCAGATGCATTTATAGCTATTTTCTTTATTCAACATGTGCCGGTATAAGTGACTAAACTGTAACAGAACAAAACACCGCAAAGTCAGTCACGTCTTTTTTTAAATGATAATTGGCTTTCTGTAATATGAAATCTGACACTATAAAATGCTCAGTGTTAAATAATAGATACGAGAGTCCAGTGAGGCAGCTGAGGCCCACAAAAATGGCTAGAATGAATTAGGATTATTTTGAGGATAAAATGGAATAACGTCTGATCTTCCTCTTGACCTCTTTAGATGAGCCCAAGCTACAAATACAATAATGTAGACATTTAAGATTTAAGATTTAATTTATTTGTATGCCGTCCTTCTCCGGGAGGGACTCAGGGCGGCGAACAACTCAAAAGGGGAAAGGGGATACAAACACAGTACACGTAATTAAAATACACAAGAGTCATACGGCCATACAAGTCGAGAGGGGAGGGGAACTCATCAACCCCAGGCCTGCCGGCACAGCCAGGTTTTGACGTCTTTCCGGAAGGCCTGGAGAGAGTTGAGGGTCCAAATCTCTGTGGGGAGTTCGTTCCAGAGGGCCGGAGCTGCCACAGAGAAGGCCCTCCCCCGGGTGGTAGCCAGATGGCATTGGCTGGTAGACGGAACCCGGAGGAGGCTGACCCTGTGCGATCTAACGGGTCTATGGGAGGTAATTGGCAGCAGGCGGTCTCTCAAGTGCCTTGTGTCTAAGTAGTTCTCGCTTAATGACTGTAATTAGGATCGGAATTTCTGCTGCTAAGTCGTAAAGCATGATGCCATGTGATTTAGCAATGGCAATCCCAACAAGTTGCCATGTTGCTGGTGTTAAGCCAAGACCATGTGGGTTGTTAAGTGAGAATCTCGCAAGATCAGGATTTCTGACTTCCTGCCAGCTCCTCCACTGACTTCACTTGTGGGAAGCCAACTGGGAAGGTTGGAAATCACAATTGCATGGCGGGGGGGCAGGGGGAACGTTTCAACAATCTGATATCCTGGCTGGTTACCAAGCACCTAGATTCATGATTCAAGATTTAATGAATTTGTATGCCGCCCAATCCCGAAGGACTCTGGACGGCTTACATAAAAACAATTTAAAAATACTAAAAAAAAATTAAAAAGTTAAAAAGAACACAGCATACACTCAATTCTTAGTGGGGCTGGAACTCAATCAAGGATCAACAGCCCCAGGCCTGCCGGAACAGCCAGGTCTTGGTAGACTTTCGGAAGGCCGAGAGAGTGGGGAGGGTCCGGATCTCGGGGTAGATCGTTCCATAGGGCTGGGGCAGCTACAGAGACAATCACTTGACAGCAAAAGTGCTGTGGCAGCCAGCACTTTTGAGGACCAGTCACGGAGCACTGGGAACGCGGTGGCTCTTTGGCTAAGACGCTGAGCTTGTCAAGTCGGAAAGGTCGGCGGTTCGGTGGTTCGAATCCCTAGCGCCACATAACGGAGTGAGCTCCTGTTACTTGTCCCAGCTTCTGCCAAGCTAGCAGTTCGAAAGTATGTAAAAATGCAAGTAGAAAAAAATAGGAGCCATCTTTGGTGGAAGGTAACAGCATTCTGTGTGCCTTCGGTGTTTAGTCATGCTGGCCACATGACCACGGAGACGTCTTCGGACAGTGCTGGCTGTTCGGCTTTGAAACAGATGAACACTGTCCCCCTAGAGCTGGGAACAACTAGCACATATGTGCAAGGGGAACCTTTACACTGAGCACCATTCATACGTTATAACGGTTTCTGAATAAGTTGAATGAGAACTATCTATATATTCCTTAAAAAAAACAATAAACACATGAAAAAAATCCAGGAATTCAGAACTTGGAATAAGGGTGTGCAGTATAAATCAAAATGCAATTGAAATAACCTCATATTTAAACAAAAGAAAATTAATGCTATAAATACGTTAATGAATAGTTCTTGTAATTTGCATATTTATAGAGGATGAATAAGAAAGCCGGAGCCTTATTCCTAATTATTACATTATGTGTTTAACTTTTAAATCATGAGTAGGATCAATTTCAGTTAATTTACAGAAAATAAATTGTGATTAGGTCTGCTTTTAAAAATTAAAGCGCCATAATAAGGATACAAAACTGCGATGAAAATCAAACTGAAGGGCAATGCAGTGTGTTCCCATATAAAACATTATTTCAAAAACATTTATGCAGGATCTATAACAGCAAATGCCCTTACCTGCCTTTTGGCTCAACCGTTACTCTAGAAAGCCATGTTTTATTCACAGAAAGCTGAGTGGCTACTAATGCCTGAACGATATCACAAATACAGGTAGTCCCCATTTCATGTCCTAATGGAGACTGGCAACTTCCCCACTAAGTGAAGCAATTGCTAAATGGGAAATCATGTGAAGATAGCTACGTGTTGGGGCCTGCCAGCAGCTAGTGGAGCTGGCAGCAGATTCGGACAGTGAGGAGGTTGGAGAGGAACATGGGCCAGTCCTGGAGTCTGGGGAAGGCTCTGGTGAGGGCTCTGTGTTGGAAGCAGAGAGGGGGCCAGAGCCGTATGCCAGTTATCAGCTGCCTTCAGAGTCAGACATCAATGAGGCAGATGAACAGCTGGAGCAGTGGTGGGTTTCAAAAATTGTTCGAACCTACTCTGTGGGTGTGGCCTCTTGTGGGAGTGGCTTGCCACCCATGTGACTGGTTGGGAGTTCCACCAGTGGACCCGGAAAGCAGGCCACACCTACAGAAGAGGTTCCAAAAATTTTTGAAACCCACCGCTGGTCCTTGGATATGATTATTCTACACTATCATGCTCCTATTTATAAAACTCAGGGCCTCTGTGAAAGGTAAGGATGACTACTGCGTTTGTGGTGCAATCAGAACATTGCGTGTGTTGAAGTTGTTTTAACGCAAACCAAAGATGCCTTTTAAAAAACAAGTTTACATCCTATTCTTATGCATGCCAGTGCTGTGTGTGGGGTAATTTAAGGTGGTTCTGACAAGTGTCGTCGGCATCTTCATATCCGGTCACATGGGCGGCAAGTCACTCCCATCCGGTCACATGGGCGGCAAGCCGCTCCCACAAAGGAGGCCACACCCACAGAGTAGGTTCAAACAATTTTTGAAACCCACTACTGTGGGGAACCCACAGGTCAGGCACACGACAACTCATACTGATGTTATGGAGATCACATGACCGAGGGATGCTACAAAAGTCATAAATTGGTTGTATAAAAAAAAAGTTTTAGCACCATTATAACTTTGAATAGCTGCTAAGTGAGTGGTTGGTCAACAAGGACTATAAAAGGGGACCAATTGGTACTCTTAGAGAGGGAGGTGGCATTGCAGTTTTTCAGGTTGAATGCAACTCTAAAGTGCTGGCACAGGACTGCAAATTTCTGATAGCTTCCTATTTTCTCTGCAATGTCAGGTCTTAATGTAGTCTTCAGTTACTGAAGGAACTGGAGGAGGCAAAAACTAATAACACTTTTCAACCCTGAGCTACAATTATCCTTTATTAGTCTAATAACCATCTTGTTTTGTTGGTAAAGCCAGGTTCCAGTAAATAGGATAAGAGTCTCTGCTGGAACTGTGCTTCTATTTTTGATGCTGGATATGATCTATTGCAGTGGTTCCCAAACTTGGCAACTTTAAGACTTGTGGACTTCAACTAGTCTCTTCAAGGGAGTTGAAGTCCACAAGTCTTATTTGGGAATCACTGATCTATTGCAACATGGCAGTCATAAGACATTCCCCAGAATGGATTTAATTTCCCTTAAAATCCATCAATCTGGTGATGAGCAAACACTATAGGTTGACTTTGCAATGTGTGTGAACAAGACGTCATGTTTTCCTTGAAAATTATTATTCATTAGAATTTAGACGAATGACAGATAATTTTTATGTACTCCTTAAATTTATAAATAACATGGTTCCACCTCTCCAGTGTTTAGGTTTTTTAAAAAATATTAAATACTATAAGGCTTTTCCAACCTTGTGATTATTTTGGCCATTATTTCTGCACCTTTTCTAGTTATGTAAACTCGGTTGTTGTTTTTTAATGTCCAGCTGAAACGAAGTTTAAGAGGAATCTGATTGTTAGTTTCTTCACAGGTGTAAAAGCTCCACCTAGTATCTTTGTCAACTATCTCCATAAAGCTATAGTTGTTTTTTTTTTAAGTGATTCAAGAGCAACTGTTTAGCACCATCTATTGGTAAAACATTGGCATTACTTTTCAAGTTCAAAAAAAGTGATTCAAGAGCAACTATTTAGCACCATCTATTGGTAAAACATTGGCATTACTTTTCAAGTTCAAAAAAAGTGATTCAAGAGCAACTGTTTAGCACCATCTATTGGTAAAACATTGGCATTACTTTTCAAGTTCAAAAAAAGTGATTCAAGAGCAACTGTTTAGCACCATCTATTGGTAAAACATTGGCATTACTTTTCAAGTTCAAAAAAAGGGATTCAAGAGCAACTGTTTAGCACCATCTATTGGTAAAACATTGGCATTACTTTTCAAGTTCAAAAAAAGTGATTCAAGAGCAACTGTTTAGCACCATCTATTGGTAAAACATTGGCATTACTTTTCAAGCAGACTTTCAGCCCATAGATTATTAGCAATGCTCACACCTACATGATTATCCTGAAGCCTAGTATCCATAAACAGGAGCAAGTACATTTATTTGTTTGTATCCCACTTTTATTATTTTTACAAATAACGCAAGGTAGCAAACAGATACAAGATGGCTTCCACCTCCTATTTTCCCCACAACAACAATCCTGTGAGGTGAATTGGGCTGAGACAGACTGGCCCAAGGTCACCTGGCTGGCTTTCACGGCCTAAAGCAGGATTTGAACTAAGAATCTCCTGCCTTTTAGTCCAATGCCTTAACCACTAGACCACCGGGGTCAAACCTGCATCGTCATGAATAGATGGGGGTGGGGCAATGATGGGATTCAGCCGGTTCGCACCTATTCAGGAGAACCGGTTCGTAACTTTATAAGCAGCTCGGAGAACCGGTTGTTGGAAGAAATCTTATTTTTTTCCCACTTTATGGGGCTAATCCTGTAAGGAAGGCAGGAAGGAAACATTCTGGTGTTGTTTCTAGCCTAATCTTTATTGCCCTGCTTACAGAAACTGCCTCTCCGGTTAACCCTTATTACATTGTAACAGCTAAGGTGAAGCGCCCATCGACGTGAGTTGGCCATGGCCACATTGTTACATGACCACCCAGCTATGCCTACCCAGCTGGTCATTATGGCAGAGAACCGGTAGTTAAATTATTTGAACCTCCATCACTGCGGTGGGGCCAGTCAGAGGTGGTATTTACTGGTTCTCGGAACGACTCAAAATTTCCACTACCAGTTCTCCAGAACTGGTCGGAACCTGCTGAATACCATCTCAGTTCCCATCTAACAAATTGTTCTGTGCCATTCTATCAACAATAACTTTATTCTGCTGGATTGCTCAACGACTTAATTTGTACATGTACATCTACATGGATCAACAATTAAGACATGCCCTGATAAGGAACATGTTCTCCATTCTAAGCAACTGGCACATTCTCAACTCTTCCTTGTTGCCAGTAAGTGAACAATGGCCCTTGTGCATGGCTCGAAGGACTGCCAAAAGCAATATTTGGGGCTACTGTGTGTGTTCCCACTCCTGGCTCCGCGACAACTCTTGAAAACAAAACAGCTTCTAGAGCAGGGGTTTGCTTTGTAGGGAGGCTATTATGCATTCTAACAGGCAGACAAAGTCCGTGTTTCAAAAATGCCAGCAACAATTATTCAAAGAAGGTGGTGAAGGAATGAAAAATAAAAAAAATCAGTGGGAAGTTTTAAATAAATGTTTATTTTCACTCAGAAAAATCAGATTGGAAAGGACGTCCACTGCTTTCTTTGACTTAAAGGAATCTCCTCGTTTTTGCTCAAGCACACGAATGCAGCAAATGCCTTCAACCTGTGCGAATAGCTGAAGTCATGCAAATACATCATTTGTGCCCCATGCAAATATTAACATGCGTTTTGCAAGTCTGCTGGTAAGCCATGCCTTGAAGCTATTATTGTTGCCTCAGACGGGAATAAGTACCTGCAAGACTTTTGTTGATTCAGTAAGTTGTATTTCTAGGGTCTCTTGATGCCATGTGCTTATTAATAGATTACTGCATTGTTCAAAAGTACGTAATAGGAGTCTGAATGACATGCCTGCTTCAGAAAGCAAGGTTTGCTTCTCTTAGGTCAGTGTTTCTCAACCTTGGCCACTTGAAGATGTCCGGACTTCAACTCCCAGAATTCCCCAGCCAGCATTCGCGAATGCTGGCTGGGGAATTCTGGGAGTTGAAGTCCGGACATCTTCAAGTGGCCAAGGTTGAGAAACACTGTCTTAGGTTATTCATCCTTTAATCTGAATGTCCATTTCCAGTGGAAGATAGCCCTACAAATACGCCATGCACGTAAGGCATCTTCCTGTTTAAAACAGTCACCATCTGGAGATGTTTCCTTCACATTCATTCCCGCCACCTCAATCTGTATAACACAAGCTGCACCCAAAGCTACAAAAAGGGAAAATAAATTGGGGGGATCTGATAATATATGAGTAAGTATGTATTGTCACCCGGGTTAAAAAAAAATTAGTGTGTTTCTCTGCTTTTTTTTTTCCATCTTACCCTCAATTGCCTCTTTTTAAAGAACTCTGGCGAAGCTCTTCCTTAAAAGCCAACGGACAAAAATGTTATCAAGTTTTAAGCGCTGGAAGGAAGAGAGTTTCATTTTAAAGCCCTCTTGTGGTTTATTTTCGGCTCGAACGTCAAGCAGTTGTGTGGGTGTTTGCCATTTTAGTGTTTGATTTTCAACATGTAATGCTGCGAGCTGGTTTGTAGATCTGTACGAACTTTTCTCTCTTTGACCCAGCCAAAAAGAGATAAGCTGGGAATTTGTGGCACAAGCTCAGCCCTTTAACATCCTCCATGCTTTCCTATCTCATCGTACGATGCCTCAGGCAACTGCCTGATGCTGCCAACTGGGAGCAACTGGTGTACAGTGTAAAATAAATCCCACAGATGTGTTATCAGCCTGAATCTATTCAGGCCATACAAGTTTTGTAAGGGGAAAAAAAATGTGTGAGCCAGTCAGATTTAAACATTGCTTTTACTGGGAGAATTTAAATACCTGCTTCATAAGAAACTTAACTTTGGTTTAGAGCAGGGCAGTGGTGGGTTTCAAAAATTTTTGGAACCTCTTCTGTAGGTGTGGCCTGTTTTCCGGGTCCACTGGTGGAACCTCTTCTAACCGATTCGGTAAATTTAACGAACCGGTTCTACTGAACCGGTGCGAACCGGTAGGAACCCACCTCTGGAGCAGGGGTGTCAAACTCATTCATTGAGGGCCATATCCTGGTTGTATCTGACCTGGGGGGCCGTGGGGTGTGACCAGGGGGCATGGCCAGCTCAACGTTACTCGTGTCGGGGACGGACTTCTGAGCTCCATTTTTGCTGTGATGGCCTCCTGCAACCCTCTGCCAGTGAAAACAGAATTGGAAGGGCCTTGTGAGCACCATTTTTGCCAACAGAGGCACTGCAGCAGGGGTGCCTCCCAGCATTACTGCCAGTTCAGTGTGCAGAAACATTTTTGCAGAACAAAAAATCAAGATGGTGGCCCTGTAGGAGAACCGGTTCGGGAGCGTTGCAGGCCTGGGTCGCTGCCAGTCCCAACAACCCAGGCTTCCAAACCACTACCGGTTCGGTTGAACCGGTCCGAACCGGTAGGAACCTACCTCTGTACTGCATGCTGGTCCTTCTCTGTTTCCTGGGCGACCCCACAGGCCAGATCTAAGCACCCCGCAGGCCAGATCCAGCTGTTGGACCTTGAGTTTGTAACCCTTGGTTTAGATCAGTGGTAGTCAACCTGGTCCCTACCGCCCACTAGTGGGCGTTCCAGCTTTCATGGTGGGCGGTAGGGGTTTGCTGTAACTCTGCTTTATAAATTTTATAAAGTAAAGTTACTTCCCTACTTTATAAATCACCATTAATATGGAACCGGTGGGCGGTTAGAAAATTTTACTACTAACAGAGATACAAAAGTGGGTGGTAGGTATAAAAAGGTTGACTACCCCTGGTTTAGAGCATATGCCAGACCCAAATTACAGAATAGGGAGGTAAAAAACAGAAGTTCTATTTACAGTTGGGCTTTTATGCTGTGAATATAATTTCTCCAAACAGTTAAAGAAACTGGAAGCCATCACATAGGTGCCCACTCTCTCGGCCTTCCGAAAGTCTACTAAGACCTGGCTGTTCCGGCAGGCCTGGGGCTGTTGATCCTCGATTTGAGTTCCAGCCCCACTAAGAACTGAATATATGTTGTGGTTTTTTTAACCTCTTTGTTTGTATTTTAAATTTTCTAGTATTTTTAACTGTTTTTATGTGAGCCGCCTGGAGGCCTTTGGGATTGGGCAGCATACAAATCAGGGGTGGGTTTCTCGCCCCCTTCCAACCGGTTCGGTTGGAATGGGGCCGGCGGCGTCCTCATGCATGCGTGCGGCGCACGTGTGCATGTGCGTGGCGCACGCATGTGTACTAGCGTCTGTGCAATGCTCCAGCTGTTCCTGGAGGATCGTGCAGGCGCTGTATGCGTCCTGCGCATGCGTGGAAGGGCAGAACGCGTCAAAACCGCGTAAGGAGCGCGGGCGGGCGGCTGGGCCCTTCGCCGTTCCCGGAAGTTACTTACTTCCAGGTTCGCCGACCAACCGGTTCGCAGGGACCGCCGCGAACCGGTTGAAACCCACCCCTGATACAAATCCATTAAAATTCAAATTCAAATCTGCATTTTTTTTAACAAATGAACGCAGGGGCTGACTGCCCAGTTTAATGCCGATGCAAATGGTCTGAAATGTCTTTTGGCTAATCGTGCGTATGTTTAATTTGTGCATTTATTTTGAACATTGTTTTCCCAAAGGTAATACAGAAGCTTAAATGTATATGCCTCCTTTGCAAACAAGAGGTGACAAGCATTCAGCCGAGCAGTTTACCTGGCCAATTTCTTTTTTTCATCATTAAAAAAAAAGAGGTTCCTGTAATTTTGCTTCAGTTGGCTTGATGCCTCAGGGTCTACCATTGTATTCGAACAAATCACGGTATTTCGGTACAAAGAAACAGAAAGCAGTCCTGAAGTCCTGCCAGCTCTTTCAACAACCCCGGGGTTGAGGCTTGCAGGCAGAAGCCAAGTAAGAAGTTCCCCCCTCTCGCCCCAGGTTTCCTGCTATTGTTATTACAGCAAGAATCTAATGCCGGCTAAATGGATTTGACCCTTTTGCTAAATAACTAACACATATTTCCCTGATTACTGTATTCTCGTGTGAAGGAGAGACGATTGCTGCCTCGGGATGTTCTAATATTTGCAACTGTTGAACTTCTCTAGGAGATGTTAGTGAATCATTATTGGGTTGACCATCTCTACCACCATGGTTTCCCTCCATTGCAAATTTGCATCAACTCTGGCAAGGAGGAAAAAGTTGCAGCTGGATTGGATGAATTCATTGTGTCAATCGCTGCGGAGCTCCTGAAGTGTGCACCACTGGCAAGAGCAAATTTCAAATAAAGGAATGTTTTAGGCTTAAGTGCCAGCCACAAACCCGACAAAGGACACACATTTCCACCGATTTCAACAATATACCTAGGCGTTTACTTAAGTACAATACCAGCTGATAAAAACCGACGGGATAATTGAATGCTCACCTTTAATTACAACATGCCACTTGCAATAATCAACACGTTCCGAGGTAGCTCAAAAATCTGCCAAAAAAAGATATATCTGAACAGCTGCTGTTCAAGCAAGGCTATCCCAAAGGTGCGTTTTCAAGAGGCAACTGGATTTCTGCCTTTTCTTGGCCTGGAGCAGCAGTGAGAGTCAAAGGGAGCGTGCTCCCGAAGTCAAGCCTTGGAGTAGTGGGGAGGAAACAAGGGAGTGTGATCCTGACGTCATGCATTGGAGCAGTGGGGAGGAGACTAGAGAGTTGGTCCTGGATGCCCGGCAAACGGAGGGCTAATAGGTGTAAAGAACAGTTATGCAGTTACAGGGGATAATTGAACTCAGCTGGTGGTAATTAGGCTCCTCTCAAGACTATAAAAGGAATGGCTTTCCACACGCTCGTCACAGGAGTCAACGTATTTACTAGAGTTGGAGAAGTTATCGTGGCTCTCTTGGCAGGCTGGATTGCTGCCAAGGTTAGTCTGTGTGTTAATAAACCTTTGAAGTATCTTTGTCTCGGCGTGCTTTGGTGTAGGACGAGGGGGGTCAGAACAGTCAGGTAAGTAAGTACTGAGACATTATCACATGCTGTGGCATCTTGTCCAGCGTGGACTACTAAAGAAATACAGCATGCTTACATTCTTGGAGAATATAAAAGTATAGAAGTTACCACCCATTATTTAAGCATAATCGTCTCTCCATTGAAAACAGATGCTCACCATTGACTTTAACCCGTTCAG